>NW_022111336.1:940449-959149 GCF_000313985.2 Echinops telfairi | reverse complement strand
GAGAGAGAGAGAGAGAGAGAGAGAGAGAGGCATTTTGGGCATGAAGACCAAGAAACCACTGATATGGAAAGAGAGTTATGTGCCTTCATGGTACTTAGACTCTTTAGTTTTTACAAGTATCCTTCACAGCAGAGCACATTATCATAATTTTAAAGATGAAATTGTTGAGGATCATGGAACTGAAACCATTGGCCAAGCATCACACCACTGGTAAGTGGCAGAAATGAGATTTGGTTTGTGACAACCCCCCAACCCCCTCCAGTGAGTACTATTTGTATGCGTGGGTGGCAGTTCTTCCATGCATCTTTAACCGTGCCAGCATTTAGTTCTTGCAGGTGAATTCTGTATTGAAAATCTTGGAGTTGAAGAAAATAGAGGATCATACAGAAACATTGAAGAGCTGGGGGACTTTGTTAAGGCAAGAAAATTGCTTTGCTTATGCTTGCACTTAGATTTGTTTTGTGATGGTATCTACATCTACAGTTTGAATCAGGCATGTTTTATAGCTACATATCACTGGAGAAATATGGTACATGTACATGTATATGCGTGTACTTAAAACTGTGTGTGTATTACTATTTTTGCATACTGGCTCCCTTTTGTGCTGTAGGTGTTTTTTTGGTTTTCAAGACAAATGTTCCTTCTGTATGATATCAGCCATGCCTTATTTATGAGACTTTCACACGTTTTATAAAAATGCACTGTCAAGGCGATTCGTTCTACTGAACATTAGTAGTTCTAGTCAAGTATATGTGAAATCATGAAAGACAGAGTGAAATATCTTTTTCTCTGGCTTTGCCTTCATTTCATTTATCTTCAGAAGATTGGTTTGGTCCATTTTGTCATAAAACGGCAGGTCACCAACTTAGTTTTTGTTAACCACATCACTGCTTGACAGTAGGGAAAGGAAAACGTCTGATCACATGTGGGTGTGTTTTCCATCTTATGTTTTATAACTGCAATTTCTAGACCAGCAATTCTCAACTGCAGCTGGACAGCAGAATCAGATATGAATCTTATTTCATACCAAAGTTTAAGCATCCCCCAAGACTAATTGATGTAGAATTCTGGCAGCGAGGCTGAGGCATGGATTCATATCAAAAGCCCCCTGAGTGATTCTAATGTGTACACAGGATTGAGAAACCCTGATTTATACACTGCATCTCAACCTTTATTTCTCCTACATAGGATTTTACTTCATGACTGCTTTTTCCTTTGCTCTTTTCAAACAAGAACTTCTGAACATCTAAGTATTACTTATGTTAGACTTTCTGCTCTTCCAATATTTTCACAGCTGTTTAATACGCAGAATGAGCTACTACATTTTTCCCCCACCACAATTAAACAGAGATCTGACATTTACAGTTTTCACGTAGCCACAATCAGTTCTCAGCTTCACTTTTGCAACCAAGAGGAGCACGCTCATTAAGGCAATGAAGTCCTGTTTTCAAGGTTTGATATCAGAAAGGATTCAGCATTGTTCAAAATGATAATCCGCTTATTCCTTCTCTCTTCTGGATTCAATTTGGGGTTGAGAGGAGAAGAAGGACAGAGACTCCAAAAAGGCACTAGCGTTTCCTGCACGCTTTGGAGTTTTAAAATTATGCTGGGCATGTTAGTATCCTTCAATTCAGACAGAATTTTAATTGTGGGGAATTGTTATTTGAAATGCTGATGGCATAACATTAATGGGAAAAAAAGATGTCAGATGGTCTACGGAAAAACAAAGTAAGTGTCATTAAAATTCAATGGTGTTTAATTTTCAACCAGGTAGGGAGTTTGTAAGGTGAGTTTCAAACATATTTTTCAATTAACTTAGTTGTCGACTTACACAGGGCTGAAGCCATCATCAGGGAAACAGTGTCATTTAAAAGCATGCAACAACAGAGTTCCTTTACACATAATTAAAGAAGAAAATGAAATTCTCTTAAGAATCAAAATAGTCCTTTGTCGTTTTCCCTAAAATGACCTCAGTTCTCTTTCTGTGCTGTTAATGTTGAACTGGTCCAAATGAGCTTTCTGTAAGATGAAGTCCACTTTTATACGCAATTCATTAATTCTATTCCAGGACACCCATGTGGAGGGAAGGGAGCCACTCGCTCTAGTAGATCAAATTATGATCCAAGTTCTCAAGCTAGAGCAAAGGTTGATCACAAAGAATTGGGAAAGTGAAAGAACTCATAATTCCAACTGAGCTCTTGACGGCCAACTGACAGTTTGAGGAACTATGCAGAGGAGACCCAGTCCCTATCATCTCCGTCACCATTTAGGGATAACTCCTCCCACATTGCTACTTTTCTCTTTTAGTTTCCACAGGCTGCTTTGCTTGCAACTTCATTGAGTTCAAGAAGCTATATCAAGATAGAAGAATCCCAACATCCTCCATCCACACTTAGAAGTAACAAGAAGTAATTCTATGCTGGGGAACCCAAGGAGGGGAGGGGATAAGTAGCAGGAAGTAAGGCTGGGATGATTAGATGAAGTCAGATTAGGAAATAGTCCATGCCAAGACATTGAATTTGAACTCATTTTGAAGAGACGTAAAGCCATTGTAGGTGTTGAAGCTTTGATGAGAATTTAGAAAGAGCACTCAGGCAGCACAGTGAAGGTTAGATTTCAAGACAGGCCAAACAGGAAGTGGGAGGATCATTTAAGAGCCATCCTAAAAAGAAGCTATGGGAGCCTGAAGTAACGCAGTTGTAAAGAGACCAGGCATTGGCCATGTGCCACCTTTCTCTGGAGCTTACACTTTAGGCCTCAGTTCCTCTCCTCCTATAATCTCTTCTTTTCATTAACCCATTTACTCTTCCGACCTCAGGGACCACATATATGCCATTGACGCCCACTTTCACATCCACCGTCAAACCTCGCTCCCAATTCAGGACATGCCATTTGGCCCTCTCCTTTCACATGTTTGAGAGGAACCTCAACTGATTTTTCCAAAATACAAATGAACATATAATTCCTATTCATTGTCCATCTCCCAAAGAGGCTCCTCACACCTTTCACTGGAGAAAAAAAAAGCCTCTGAAACTCCAATTAGACAAGAGGGAGTGCTTCTAGATTCTTGCCTTTCCATATACCCTATAGCCGAGCTTACCAAATTCTGCAGTCATTCTAGAACTTTCACGTACACTTCCTGTTATGTTTGCTTTGTTTTCATTCTTAGGGCTCCAGCTTTGGCCCAGTCCTTCTCAAGTCGAGGGGCTCCATTCTGATGCTTCTTCATTATTCCATCTACACTGCTTGCAACGAGAGCGTTACAATATCTCCACCTCATTGTGTCCGCTCTCAGCTTCAAATTCTCTTGTTCTATTTATACACACCTTTCAAGATAAAGTTGTAATTCATGGCCTTAGCACATCTTTGGACTTCCATCAAGCTTGGACATGTTTCCTGCCTGCCTCACACAGTCCCACGCTAGGCAAATCTCCATCCCTAAACTGGTTACAAAATGTCTTGCAGTGAAACCAATTTATCTTTCAAAATACGACTTAATGTGTATTTACATATATATAAACACACCTATATTTAAATAATTATGTATTTATATGTTTATATATGTATACCTATATATGTATTTTTTCTGTCTTCTTCTTTCCTCCTTTTCTTTGTTTTTTCCTCCTGCCCCACTATCATGTTTACCCATCATTCACTTCTCAGTAATCCCTCTCAGAGACAATTCTATTGATCAGACACACTATTCTCCTGACATCCATTTAAGAAACCTTACTATTCCCTGCCACCTGTCTTTATTGGCTCATTGTTTAGATTTTAGCCTTCACTCTTCCATCAACAATTTGGAAGACTTTGGCCATATCACTCATTCCCAAGTTATCTTATCTTGTCAATCAGACGGTGTGCCCTGAATTATTTGGAATGTGTATGCTGACCGGAATAATCTTTGAACCTTTACTTTCATCAAAAATGTATAATACAACCATGCAATTGTACATTTCGTGGGCTGAATCAAAACCCTCCATTTTATATAATTATCTGTCACCCTTCTCTATTTGAATAAATTCAATATGATTTCATGTCTACTCAGAAATATTAACTTATGCAAGAAATATGTGAATTGACATTCAGATGGAGAGGAAAATCAATATTTCTTCTCATGTGAAATCTCAGATTGCTAAAATATGTACTTTTGTCATTAAATGATTTACTTTCAAGTGGCTAAAGGAGAGGAATATTAAACTTTTGTATTTGGATGTCATTTACATGACTACTAGCACTATACTATATTTCTCATAATAGTCTTCAATATCCTTTTCCCTGTTTGACATTAACTCTTCTTCCTGAATAAAGATGACTAAATCAAGTTTTACAAGTTTTAGTAGTCGTATACATTGGTCTTCTTTTAATAACGAAACCTCTTTGCATGCATTATTTTAATTATGATACTCACTTTGGCTTTACAGTAGTAGTAAACAGTTTAGATGGTTGTTTCTAAATTTTTATAACGAAGGCATCAAACATCCCAGATACAGCCAACTCAACCAAAGTCACTGCCATCAAATCAGTTTATGCTCATAGAAATCTTTTAGGAAAGGGCAGAACTGGCTATGTAGGTTTCTGAGACTGTAATTCTTTCTGGAAGTAGAAAGCCTTGTCTTTCTCCCAGAAAACGGTTGGTGGTTTCAAACTGTTGACCCTGGGTTTAGCAGTCCAAAGCATATATTGTGCAACTCCAGTTGGAGCGTTACTCCCAAAGACTGTAGCTGTGAGATAACTAATCTGTCAATAAAGGTTAATATAAAGAAAGTTTTGGAGACTGAAGAAAAAAATGAAGTTTTTCATTTCCCTGCTCAGGCTTTGATTATGTCCCATCTCGAGGTATGAGAAAACAGCTGTTGAAAAGGTATGTATCTTAGGCTTCAGAGACTGTAGTAATAGAGCAGTATAATCATTTGGTAAGTGGTGACAAAAATGACACCTAACAAAATACATAAGAAAATCAGATGTATCTAGGTTGATATTCATATACAGATTTCCCATTCTAAGAAGTTTCATTGGACAACAATTTTGTGTTCACTACATGATGTTCCTGCATTACAAATTATAATGAACAAGTATATTTAATTTACATTGTCATGGTTCATGCTTGGAACAAGAGACAGGTGAAATTGTTTTCTCTATGAATTAGAAGTAGGTAGATAAGATATTTTGATTGATTCCTTGCTTGAAAGTTTTAACCAAGAACTTAGGAAGAGTAAGGAATAACAAGCATGTGAATTTTCCAGGGCACACAGAGAATAGAAAGCAACATACATCTCTATTTCAAAGCTCCAATTTCTGTTTGTTTGGTTTTTGTTTCATTGGGCTTCACATGAATTTGATGTTCCATTCATGGTATGTGTGACCTGTGACAAGTATAAGTCAATTCTTAGTTTGCATGATTTGAGTTTTCTAAATTTCAAGAGATCAGTCAATAATTATAATGTTCCTGTAATGTCTTATGCCCCCTCTTCAATATTCCCTTCTTTTACTTAGCTCATATTTTCCACTGCAAATAAATCCCTGGAGGGCAAGTGATTTAAGACTGTTGTTTAAGCATTAGTAAATCATCAATGTTTAAATCATAACATAGGTGCTCTGATCTTAAATCGTTTTATGATTTAAGAAAAGGCAATACATTAATCAATCTATCTTCTGCCTTTCTTAAGATTTATGACCCTTTAACATATTATGCAGCTACCAAATCACAAACCACACATATTGCCATTGAGTTGATTCTGACTCTTCATGATGCTACAGGAGAGGGTAGAACTGTCCCTGTGGGTTTTGCAGCTTTGAAACCTTTATAGGAGTACAAAGCACCATCCTTCTCCCAGGAGTGGCTGCTGGTTTCAAATTGCTGACCTTGAGGTTAGCAGATGAACAGGTAGCCCATTACCAAAAACCACAAAATCTCTGACATCGAGTTGATTACGTCTCATAATGACACTATAAGACAGGGTAGATCTACCCTTGTGGGTTTCTGAGACTGTAACTCTCTAGGGGAGAAGAAAACCTCATCTTTTTCCCACAGAGCAGCTTGTGATATTGAACTATTAAACTTGTACTTAGTAGTCCAGCGCATAACCACTATGCAACCAATCAGTGCTACTTTACTAACCCACTACACATAACCTTAATTTCTTTCTTGAGTTAAGGAAAGTATGAGAATCATTATATAGGACACCTTACCTAGATTGTCATATTTTACCTTCCAAAGCATAAAATAGCCCCACTTCACTGCCATTGCATCCATTTCTAATCTCAGCTGCTCACTAGCCCCAGGTAGAATGCCCCTATGGGTTTACACTAACTCCTTGCAGAAGTAGAAAGTCTTGTCTTTCTCCCATGATGAATAAAATAATTAAAAATAGTAAGCTAATCCAATACCTAAGCTCCTGGCAACAATGTATGTAGTAAAATGAGGATCTAAATTTTCACAGAAAGAGTGTGATCCTTTTGCTATAACCCTTTGCCTGTGGAGAATGTCCTACAATCTGTGGTCAATATCTAGTGTTTAATATGGTTTGTTGAACCAGGATCTGCAGTGTGTTTATGAGGTGCATACAGACGTGATTTTCAAAATGTGGGTTGTATTTACTAATGGGTCACAAAATTGATTTGGTTGTGACTATCACTTTATCAAAATGAAAAAGTATACTATTTATAATTCATTATAAGTTTGTTGGGAGAGGAACTCCATCAGAGGCAACACTTAGCCCTGCACATCTTTGGCAAGTGTGCCACATTGCCCAGCATAATCATCTGCTGATACTGAACACATTCTGTAGCTAGTCACTGAGGACATTAAGTAAGTCAAGACAGCCACAGGATGTCTGGAATGCTTCTTCTCCAGGGGAAGGGGACATCTTTTTTGATGTTTGCTACAAAGGTGCTAAGTTCTGGACCATAGGTTTCTTGAATGTCCCTCAATCCCTTCAACACCACGCTGATGTTACTCCTTTTTTCTATGTGGGCATGAAAAAGTCAAGCTTTAATTAACTCATTGAATCTCATAGTCTACTTTCACCTATGGAGTTCTGATAAAATCAACATTATGGTTGCATAATCTTTTCTGTAGTATCTTACTATTGCTTACCACCCTCTATGAAGTTGTATAAGCATACCAATGTATGGGGATAATAGGGATGACATTTACACGTGTGGCAGTCTTGAATACAGATCAAAGTGTTTTGTTTTTAATCTGAAAACAGTGCACTAGAAAATACAAAGAAAATAATCTAAATGTATATGTGTCGATGGAAGAAACATCCAGAAAGGTAATGTTTAAGAAGCATAGGATCATCAGTGAGATTGTGTGATATAATCTCTCCTTGAGGATGGAGGAGGAATCAGGTGATACTTTTAGTGGCATCCAAGTGAAAAAAGGGAAGAGATGAGCCAGTCAGGTATCAGGCATCTAAGACCCAGCACAAAACCATACCCAAGGTGAATGGGGGAGTGGGGTGGGCATGGAGTGGAGACCCAATGCCCACCTGTAAACAATTGGTCATCCCCTCACAGAGGGGTCACAGGGAAGAGATGAGCCGGTCAGGGTGCAGTATAGCACCTATGAAACACACAGCATTCCTCTAGTTCTTTTGTGCTTCCTTTACCCCACTATCACAAGCTCAATTCTACCTTACAAATCGGATTAGACGAGAACATGCACACTGCTACAGATAAGAGCCCGCAACACAGGGAATCCAGGATAGATAAACCCCTCAGGGCCAACAATGAGAATAGAGATACCGGGAGGATTATAGGAGGGTGGGAGGAGAAAGGGGGAATCGATCACAAGGATCAAACTAGAACCCCCTACCAGGGGGACGAATAATGGAAAAGTGGGTGAGGGGCGACGGAGGATGATGTAAGATATGGAAAAAGCAATCTATAACTTATCAAGGGTTCGTAAGGGAGGGCAGGCGGGGTAGGGAGGGGGAAGAAATGGGGAGCTGATATTAGGGGCTCAAGTCGGAAGAGAATGCTTTGAAATTATGATGGCGGCATTTGTGCAAAGTTACTTGACACACTGGATGAATGCATGGATTATGATAAGAGATGTAAGAGGCCCCAATAAAAGTAAGAAAAAAATGACTAGATCAAGTCCCAGAACTCTTCAGTTTATTGTGAAGGGAAAGAATTTATAAAATAGCCATAGAATCAAATGGAACAAATGGCGAATTTAAGAGAAGAAAAATAAAAGTGATGGAATATAAAATCAAAAAGATATTCACTCTGTGACTTTTTATGATCTAATTTTGATCCTACATACTAGGATAGTTTCTCATATAAGGAGGAAATAGACACAAGGAATTATGGCAAAACTATCATTTTTATTATTTTTGGGGGGGTGTATGTAAAATTATTATGTTTTTTGCTCTCCTTATTATTTCTCCTGAATTTTAAAAGATTAGTAAGGATATTTTATCCTTGGTCTAAATCCATTTTTTTTTTCTTCTTCACCTAAGTGTCTTACTTATAATGCTCTGCTGCTCTATACTTCATAGCATGAGACCATTTTTATAAAATAGTTATATCCATGATCTCATCTGTTTCTCCTCTATATTTTATTATCAAAATGACTCATGATTCAGTACTTATTCAGCTAATAGTGACTTACTGCTTGTATGTTCACATTACACAATCTATGTATCTATGTATGTACACAGACAAAAAAGACATATGATAAGCAATAATCCTTTTTTCTTACGTCCTGAAAGTCTTCAGTATTTATTTTTCAGCGATATACCATATGTAGTTTAAAATGTAATCTGTTGCTTGATTAAATTCTAGGGTTATTGCTATTAAATTGATGTAGTAGGAATTTATTTAGGATAAAAGAATATGCTACATTCTTCTTATGGATTATAAAATATCGACATGTAAAATAATTAAGTTTATGGACATATTTACCTGTTTACTGGAATTAAATACTTACAACAAATTAATTGGAAGTGATACTTTTAAAAGATGAAAGTTAACTTTGAAATTATGTATGATATTACATTATATTTCTTGTCTTTACCTTCAATGTTGTATTTATATTGTTGTATAATCTTATTTAAATAATCGTACATGACTTGGGGTATCACAACAATCCACTTAAGGTCAATGATACATTCGATCTAATTATCAAAGTTTTTTTTTTTCAGCAGGGAGGAATTTCGGAACCCATCTATTTTTTTCCTAATGTTTTTAGTATTAAAATTATCAGATATGTGCAAAAGTAGGATAAATGCTATAGTAAATCCTATATAATTATTCCGCAGCATCAATAGTTCTGAAAACTTCGTTGATTCTTCCATCTCTATTTTTCAATCTTTCTTGAAGCATTTGAAGGCAAATTCTAGACTTGACATCTGCAAGCGATTTACTATGACTTGGAATTGACTCAAAGGCAGTGTAATTTATCTGTTAATTTCCAAATAGTGTATCTTGCCTCCCAAGAGTTGAGACCTGGATTTTTAAAAAAATAGCATTATCACACCTATCGATATTACCAATACCTTCTAAAATAATGTAATAACAAGCCATGATGAACTATCTCCAATTGCCATAAAAATATATTCTAAACTCATATTTGTTTGAATAAGGGCCCGCCTGAGGAACATATATTTTCACTTGGTTGACATGTAGAGACACTCTTACTTGAAGCCTTTATGTTATAGAACTGAGACACAAGATAATTAATTTGCTTGAAGTCACTGGGATTTTCACTTTATCTATTAACCAAGTAAATATTTATTCAGCATCTAGAAGATATTAAGGCTCAAGGGACTAAATATAGTGACTAAATCTGAACAAAATAGACAAATATCTGTGCCTTTTGTGGGAATTGTGTTTTTGTTGGAAGGGTGTAATATGTAATATGTAATTAAGAATGTAAAAAGTATATTATATATAGATATAGATATATACACATAAATGTCCTTGAGTCATTTATGACTCATAGCAACCCTATAGAACAACTTAGAACTGCTCTTGTGAGGTTCTGAGACTGTCAATCTTCAGGGAAGTAGAAAATCTCATCTTTCTCCCACAGAGTAGCTGGTAGTTTAGAACTGCTGACCTTGCAGGTAGAAGTCAAAGGTTCAACCCACTAGGCCAGCAAGGCTCCTCCATATAAAAGGTAGCAGTACAGAAAAAGTATAGCAGAGGAACCCAAGACAGCCCTTGGACACACCAATATATAAAGAACAAGTCAAAGAAATTGGTAACAAAACTTGCTACTATTGTAATGATTAAATTTCTTCTTATTGTTTGCATCAGAATTCTCCATATTCTTTTGTCAAGATCAACTGTCAGATTAGGAATACCATCTCTACTTCACAGGCTTTTTGTCTTTGAGTCATCATTTTGCCGTTCCGTACAGTTATTACATAGTCTTTATTACTATGCATACAGGTTTTTTCCGTGATCTAGGTCACATTTCAAGTGTTCTCCCATGTTTCTTACATCAAATATAAGAGGCTTCCTGCTTTTTCAGTTGAATACAAAAGTAGGGTATTTAAAAGTTACCATTCTTGATACTTCTTGAGGACAAGGTGGGCCTAAGTCTTGGTTCACACTTGTTGCCCACAAAATAATTAGTAGGATTAAAAATTAGTAGGAATAATTGTGTGATAAATCACATGGCCACCTGTTTTTGAATAGTTACGCACAAGAAACAGGATATCATACGTTCTTCAGAACACAGGAATGTTATAGAAGAGATGCTCACTTTAAAGAAACACTTTTTTAAAATCATTTTATTAGGGGCTCATACAACTCTTATCATAATCCATACATACATCAATTGTGTAAAACGTATTTGTACATTCATTGCCCTCGCCATTCTCAAAACATTTCCTCTCCACTTATGCCCCCGGCATTACGTCCTCATTTTCCCCTCCCCTCCTGCTCCTCCCTCCCTCATGAGCCCTTGATAATTTATAAATTATTATTTTGTCATATCTTGCCCTGTCCGACGTCTCCCTTCACCCATTTTTCTGTTGTCCATCCCCCAGGGAGGAGGTCATATGTAGTTCCTTATAATTGGTTCCCTCTTTCCAACCCACTCTCCCTCTACCCTCCCAGTATCACCACTCACACCATTGGTCCTGTAGGGATCATCTGCCCTGGATTCCCTGTATTTCCAGTTCCTATCTGTACCAGTGTACATCCTCTGGTCTAGCCAGACTTGCAAGGTAGAATTCGTATCATGATAGTGTGGGAGGAGGAAGCATTTAGGAGCTAGAGGAAAGTTGTATATGGCTGTTTTGCCTTTTTTTTTTCTTCTTCACCTTAGCCCTTACCTCACATTCCTTATGCATGCCTTTACCTCACCTCCAATCCACAATTGCTACTAAAATTAGTCACACTTTTTGGCAAGAGAAGGTTAGAGACTATTTCATCTAGGATTCGTACATCTTTGTGTGTTTGGCAAGGCATCAAAGAAAGAGAAGCTGTGATAAAATGGAATACAAGTAATCTATTGCTCTTAGCTTAGATTCCTTGCCAACTGAAGCAGCTGAACAAGGAAGACAAGACAACAGATGGCATCAAAGTAGCGTGTGCTCACATACAAGTACAAGGCTGGGATGTGGCAATGCAGTCAATGCATATCTACTTTCCACGAGGAACTGAAGAGAAATAGTTTCTATATAGAGTCACAAAATAGTAGAATCCTATTTTAAATTACTGTCACTTGGCGTGTCTTTACTGACTCCCTGCTATTCACCCAGCATTCTTGTAAAAAGCAAAGGAAGTACACTCTCTGGCTGCACCTGCAATGACATTTTCTCATCGGAGCTTAGAGAAAAGGTAATTCCAATGATGCATTGAGTGAACCAGTCGGTGTCACTCATCACATTATACACTTTGTGCTAACATTAAGGAATGCATAATTTCCTACAACTGGCGCAAGTCAGATCGTTGTCGTTTATTGTATTAGGAAAGTATGCACATAAAGATTCGATGAAATGAGCAGATTCAAATAGTTAAAAGATTATAGAGATGAATCACATTTAAATATTCCCTCCTCAAGAAATATCTCAAACATGTGAAGAGCTTCCACATTCAGAGCTCTTCACCAAACCGAAGTCAGATCTCTGGGAGGGGGGTGAGGAAAAGGATGACAAGAGGAGCATCACCGATTGTAGTATGCCACTTTTCCAAAGGACAGCAGTCAATCCTCGTGATCCATGACATTGATACTTGATACATTGAGAAGTGTCCTATTTATTTTCACCAATTTTAGTCTGTGTCATGCTTACAGCAGCAAATCAATGGAGCAAATTAAATCCGTCATTTTTTAATTGGTTGGGATTGAAACATAAACCAGATATAAAACCAAACCAAACTCCAGAAGGTCAAATGAAGGCTCCATGAAGATCATTGCTTAACTCTATAAAAACCCTATCTGGACACCAATTGTACCGAACAAGGCATCTGATTAATTTGAAGCAGTTGGAATATTGGTTGACTTTCATCGGCAAGGATTAAAGTACAATCACATCACTGCTGGTGGAAGACATAATCCTTATGATTTCTTTCATGGACAACTTTAGAAGTACAACACACAATCTCTACCTCCACTAAAATTTGGGAAACAAGGTAAGACTACGGAATAAAGTAGGAAGCACTTGGATGATGGTGACATAGGATCATTGATGTTCCCCTGGTGGCAGTGTAGATGACTGCAGCAATCTGCTTAGCCATCTGTTACTACTTAGTCAAATTAAGTATAAACATATGCTTTAACCCAACAATTACACATCTGGCACATATCCCAGGGAAAATTTCACACAGGTCTATGGGATATGTAGATGAATCTATTTATAACAGTATTATTTTGGAGTTGGGGGGGTGGTAAACAGGGAATGGATCAATAAAAAAGACACAAGTAAAAACTGCCAAGATATACACCAAAGCCCTTATTACAGATATGTACAGATGTGTAGCTTGGACCTATACGAGGGCACCTATCCAGAGGGTGATCTAGCAAGGAAATGAATAGTTGGGAATTGGGCCGAGTTTTCCTAAAGCTACAGGGATTCAGTATGGACACACATGGGGTTAGAGGTCAAGAAGAGTGCACCAAGTAAGATCCTAACAAATCAGAGTGTTGAGTGAAAAAAAAAAGAAATCAAAGGAAAAATCTAACAGAGCATGTTTTATTGAAGTATAATTCAAAATGGAAAACCATATCCTTATGTTTAAAACACCTTTCAAATAAAAAGATACACTGTTAACGTAGCTGATGGGTTCGAAAGGGGAAGGGGAATGGAATGTGGGTGTGGAGGAAAAAGAGCATCTCTATGTGTGCACGTGCCTAGCTATATAAAAGAGATGGATGTAACCTAGATTAAGTGCCATCACTTGAATGTTGACCTTGGTTCAAAACATCAAATAAACATATTTTAGGCAATGCTATTAATACGGTGTTTGAGAAAGAGTCTTGATTAGAAAACAGGAGACTCGGTGTCTGATACTAGCATCATATTTTCCCTAGCTGTTTAATCTTAGGTCATTAATTGATATCTCTGGGGCCCAATGGTCTCAAGTGTAAAATGGGAGAGAGAATGCCATCTTCCTCCTAATGCAAGGAGCAGAAATTGCCTGGAAGTGCACTGTGAGAGATATTACCATGAAATACTTCACTCCATGCCCCCTTAGAATTCATTGGTAACGGAGAAGGACTAGTTAGGTACTGTGAAATCGCTGATTGACAAAAGGTTCTATATCAGTGTTTTTTTGCTCTTGATGCTCAGGACTATTTTCTAAGGCTTTGCTCCCTATTGTCAAAATTGTTTTTGGTTATCAGAGTTGAGGTTTTATATTGACTAAATCTGTTGGAAGTCTAATCACTGGTTTAGAGCTGGTGCTTCAACGGGGACATAATCTGGCAATTCAACAATGTGAATACACAGCGCTAAAAATGGAACAACTCCTTGCGATGCAGGTGGCATGATCTAAAAGTGATGGTAACATCATTATGTTGAGGAGAGTAATCTTACAGTTGAAGGCTAAACCTTTTGCACACACACAGACACACGTTCTCCTCCTTACACCTTATGTCCAGTCCCTAACACAGGATGCTGAAGAAGCTCTTCTAGTAGATTTCCTGAGAAATCACTCTGGGAACCTATATTTTACCTGCTTCTTCTGTTTCTGCCCCTGGCAAGCCAGATCAGGGACAAGATCTCAAAAACAGACCTTATTTTCATGACTCTGCTCAAATCCCTTTTAATCTTGCATAGGATATACCTCTTGCTTCAGTGAGACATGTATTTATTGTGAGAGCAGGTATAAAACAAACATCATCTAAATAGTTCACTGGGCAGTATGTGTGTGTGTGTGTGTGTGTGTGTTTGTGTACTTCACACAGTTCCAATAGGAACATGTGTAATTTCAGATCAGTTGAAAATAGAGGAATATATACATGTATGCACATGCCCAAGTTTTCCCATCTTAAACTGTTTAATACATTCAATAATCATTTTCCCCAGGAAATATTGCTTTACTATTACTATTTCCCTTCATTGTAATCTCATGGGTTAATGGATCCTGTCACTTTTAGTATGCAATGTTGCCTTCAGGTATCTATGATTGGTCCATGGTAAGTATAATCCACAGAAAAGTCCAATGGTGACACAAACAAATCAAATAAAAGTTGACTTACTGAGATAAAAGGGGCCTGGGGGGGGGGTGAGTTGGGCTGATAACCTCAAGGTCAGCATTTCGAACCTATGCAGCGTCACAGGAGAAAGATGAGGTTGCCTGCTCCCATAATGATTTACAGCCTCAAAAACCCAGATGGGGCATTTCAACTCTGTCCTTTAGGGTCATGTGAGCCAGAATGGACTCTGCAGTAGTGAATTCAGTTCTAAGATAAGCACATACATTCCTCAAAGTCATCCCATGCTAGCTCAGCATGGTAGAAATGGTTCTTTTGAAACAGAGCAAAAAGATCCTAAGAAAGAAATTAGGATAACGTTGTCACAAAGATGAGGGTTTCTGACAGTTCTCCCTGTCAGTCACTGACCCACAGGGCTACTGCAAGAGCCTTGGCGGCACAGTGGTCACAGTCCAGGCTGCTAACCAAGAGTAAGCAGTTTGAAACCACAAGCTGCTCCATGGGAGTAGCCATGAACCAGGTTGACTCCATGGCAGTACATCAGGTTTTATAGGACCACTAGGAGTTGGAATTGATGCAAAGACATTCAGGGATATTTATCAACAGAACATTAACCAAATATGATGAAACAATATGCATTTCATGCAAATATGCACGATCATTATTATTTATCCTTTGATTCAAGTAGAAAGCAGAGATACTTAAAAAAAAACTATTGAAATTCTGAATCTGAGTTTAAAGCAGGATTTTCAGCTATTGATTGACCTCCTGACCTGAAATAGAGCAGAATCAAAACGAGTTTGTTTTTATTTTTTAGAATACTTTTTCGTCTCAATCATTTTCACTTTATGGTATGTTAGTGACTTGAAACCATCTCTGAAATTCTAAGTTTATGCCAAGAGATGGTTCTTGGCATATCTTTTTACTTAGATTTTAGCAAAGGCAGAAAACATAAAAATTTTCACAAACAAAACAAAGATTTGAAGTTTAGCTGCACATTACCATTCTTGTTTTCAAAAACAAAAACAAGCATAAACACCCTAAAGACATATTTCTAGAGCATGGGGAAGTTGGTTGGAGGTTGAAGAGATGGAGCAAATTCCCAGTTTAGATGACACTTGAATTTGTGAAAATGCTTTGAACAAGATATTTTCTGCCATATCCATAAAAGGCATGCAACTTTTAAATTAAACAGCTGTAGACCCGAATACAGTTTATAAGACTTTGTGGCTCCTATTCTGAGTATAAGCTCACATCTAACTTCACCTTTTTGGTCAATTATTATTACTTAGAATATCCACATTTATTTTTTACATGTTTACCCTGTATAATGCTGCAGGAATATATCCATTTGCTTGGTATAGAGACAGGGTACAAAGACATACAAACATATGAACGTACTATTGTTTTATTCAGAGAGAAATTATGTTTTGTTTATCCCACAAGGCAGTTGTAACAATACAATGAGATAACCCAGGTGAAAAGCTGTCCTATCATTTTTTTTTTTATTTGGAGGAATTAGTCTAATTACTGTCATTATTCTTTCTCTAGAATGTAACCAAGAATATGCACTTGTGGACAATGATTTGCTTTGACCCCAGGATGAATATTATCAGATTTATTTATCTTATTAAACTCTAGGTTCAATACTAATTTAAAATCAGCTTCAATCCATTTGTAGGTTATATGTTCTAAAAGGTTCTACTCAGTCTCTAGTGAGTTAAACCACATTTCTTAGCAGAGTTCTTGGTAGCCAAAAAGGAAATATAACCCTGGAAGTTGATGTAAGTCTTGGGAGGATATTAGGTAGAATTATCAATTGCAGCAGAAGTCCCAAACATAGAGTTTTCTCAGAACTCTCCTGATAGAAATCAGAAAAAAAAAGAGGGCTTCCCCTGACCTTGCAAACTATAGAAGGCACATCTGAAAGATCAGTGTTTGGGTTTTAAATGTGACACATTACCGCATAATGCTCCTTTACATTGACGCTATCACCAAAAAAGGAAAAATGATGGAGAAGATTAAGTATATGTAACAAACAACATAAAATGAAAATAAATTCTGAATTCTCATGTTGCCATCAGCTTTCAAGTAAATCAGTGATATAGATGAGGCAATTATTTCATTACTTTTTCTTATTTGATACTAATACTAGGACATTTAATTTATAGAACTAACATTTATTCCCTTATCCTTTATCAGGTATTGTGCTAAGCAGCTCATCTTGACGGTTACCGTTGGCACTAGCAGTTGTTTATGGCAATGCCCATACAATGCTTCCGAGATAATAGATGAAGGAGGACGGGCGCACAGTGGGTGAGTCACTGAGTTGCTAAGCAGCTCTCCACAGGAGAAAGATGAGGCAGTCCACATCCATAAAAAGAATAGTTGGATAGTTGGACACCCTCAGGAGCTGTTCTTCTCTGTGCTGCACTGTGTTCAGGAGCCTGAATCCACTCGATGGGGTGCGTGGCTTATTTTCTAGATGAGTAAGTGGAAGGTTTAATAGTTTAAGCACACAGTGGATCTGAGGAGGAATCAGTGCTTGAGGCCATGGAATCTGAAGTCAGAATCCATCACATTAATCACACCAAAGGGAATTGACAACACCACATGTAATACCAATAAACTCTTATGTGACCAGATTCACATTGTGTTTGAACAAAATTTTTAGAATGAAAAAAAATGTATAGAACTAAAATATGGAGGCTCCACTCATATTTTATCTCTTTAACTTGACTGCTTGGTTTATATCATTCAGTAACTTTGGAACAATAACATATTTTTATTTTTTATCTCAAATATAAACTATAGCTTGTAGGCAATGATTCTGAATTGGGTGGGCAGATATGTGAGTTTAAACTATCACATTTAATCCTGGAAACTGAAATTTCATAAAAATGAAATTAATAATGACTATAACTGAAGTCCAAGTAGTTTAATGCTAATTGAGCTGCTCATAAATCTGTGTAATAAAACAAGAAAATTAAAAGTGCTAGTTTCACAATGATTCCATGTCATTTGCATATGCATGAAACATTTTTTAAGTATGTGCCTGCCATGGAAGCTTCTCTGGGAAGTATGCTTTACATTACGACTTTTAATAAATTAGAATTCTGATCGATGGATTATATAAATTGTCCATAAATACAGAACAATTATAATGTCATATTTTTACCAAAATGAGTTTTGTATCAATGACTATAGAAACTGACAAAATTCTCCAAAATGTATTCAATTAGTTATAGTGAAAATTGTGCTTAGAAACTATATATATAATGTATCATGTTATGTATATGTATTTGAAATAAAAAAATCATTTTCACTTCCAAAATAAGTAGATGGAAAATATAACGTAAATATCAATTCATTATAAAGCAGCTAAGTCCAAGGTATGGTTAATTATATCTGATGGAAAATATAAAGTAAATATCAATTCATTATAAAGCAGCTAAGTCCAAGGTATGGTTAATTATATCTGTAAAGTAATAATAAAATTGCTAAGAAAAATTTAAGGTAGGATTTGAAATTTGATTGAAGATACAGGTATGGACTTTAGTCAAGGTAAACTATTAGAAGGAGTGGAATTTAATCTTTATTATTTCTTGTTATTCTTTTCTAGGTTCACTATTGTCCCTAATCAAATAACCATAAATCATAAAATGAGCAAAGAAATGGATGGAAAAATACACACATGTGGTAACAAGTGCCTCCTATGCCATGAGATAAAAAAAAGAACCTGGATGGTGTCTGCTTGCCATTTCTTCACATTTAGATCAAAGATTCTACACAAAAATCTCAATCAAAGAAGGTCGACTGTGGGCAGTATTTCAAATTTTCCATGACTTTCTGGAACTAGTCAGGCTAAATGAACCCCCAAAACTATTGCCCTAGATTAGTTTTAAATGTAAACCTCAGACCAAATCTACATCCCCTATGGTGGTTACATATTCTGCAGTCAATTTGAGGATTAAGAGTGTAGGGGTGTTTAAAGCCTGGTCCCTTTGGCCCTTCATGATCACACTTGTTGGTGTGCTGCTTCCATGTGGGCTTTGTTGCTTCTGGGCTAGATGGCCGCTT
>NW_022111336.1:934132-939688 GCF_000313985.2 Echinops telfairi | reverse complement strand
AAAAAAAAAAGAAAAGAAAAGATTAAAAAAGAGTGTAGGGGTGGAGTAGAAATCTAACCCTTCAATCAGGTGATACCCAGTGAGGCCTCTGTGGGGGCATGACCTTCTCCTGAGGATTCTCAGAACTCCAGTATTTTTCACTGGAAGCTGGGGACACTCTCTCTCTGCTCACTCCCTGCGAGACATTTCTGAGGAGAATCCACATGAAGCTACCCCTAGGCAGGCAGAGTTTCAGAGCTGAAGGAACCACATAGAGACCCCTACCAGCGCTGAAATGCTTACAATGCCACTGGATCCACAAGATTTCCAACCCACTGGTCTGTGATCTTCCAGCATTTTGTATCATTGCACATGATTCATGAATCTGAAGAGGACTTTATTGATTAGTATTGGATATATGGGCTAATATTGGACTTATGGACTTGATCTGGACTGGGCTGGAATGTTTTCTCAATATTCAATTGCTCTTATATATAAAACTCTTTTTAAGAAATAATTTTATTGGGGACTCGTACACCTCTTAACACATTCCATGCGTACATCCTTTGTTTCAAGTACATTTGTACATTTGTTGCCATCATCATTCTCAAAACATTCGCTTTCTATTTGAGCCCTTGATGTCAGCTCCTCATATCCCCCCTCCTTCCCCCCTCCCTCAAGAACCCCTGATAATTTGTAAATTATTATTATTTTGTCATATCTTACACTGTCTGACGTCTCCCTTCATCCACTTTTCTGTTGTCTGTCCCCCAGGGAGGAGGTTATTTGTAGGTCCTTGTAATTGGTTCCCCCTTTCTACCCAACCTTCCCTCCGCCCTCCCTGTATCGCCACTCTCAGCACTGGTGCTGAAGGGGTCATCTGTTCTGGATTTCCTGTGTTTCCAGTTCCTATCTATACCAGTGTACATCTTCTGGTCTAGCCAGATTTGTAAGGTAGAATTGGGATCATGATAGTGAAGGGGAGGAAGCATTTAAGAGCTAAAGGAAAGTTGAATGTTTCATCATTGCTACCCTGCACCTAGTCTGGCTCATCTCTTCCGCACGACCCTTCTGTAAGGGGGTGTCCAGTTGTCTACAGAAGTGCTTTGGATCTCCACTCTGCACTCCCCCTCATTTACAGTGATATGATTTTTTGTTCTTTGATCCCTGATACCTGATCCCATCGACACCTCATGGTCACACAGGCTGGCGTGTTTCTTCCATGTGGGCTTTGTTGCTTCTGAGCTAAATGGCCACTTGTTTATCTTCAAGCCTTTAAGTCCCCAGATGCTATATCTTTTGATAGCCAGGATCAATCAGTTTTCTTCACCACATTTGCTTATGCACACATTTGTCTTCAGTATACACATATGAGTCTCTATGAATTTGTTTCTCTAGTCTACCCAGGCTAACACATACCCTGAAATCTTCTTTGAAATAAATAATAGTCGGGCTTAATTTTAAAATAAGTATGTCTACTTTGAGCTTTTTGTTCTTTTAAAGAATTAACTATATGAGGTCAAATTGACATCAGCAACTGGAAAGCCTAGATAAGAAATTTAGCTAACATAGGTTAATGGTTGTAGAAAAAATTGGAAACATATCAAGAATAATTGTACAGCTTGAAAAATATAAATAGTGCATTTTTTAGTGCAAATGGTTGATTACTATAAGGAGTGAGGACCTCCCTAATGTTATTATTGACCTTATAAGCCTATCATTTGGCTAAAAATTGAGCCATGGAGGCAAGTTCTGTCCCAGACCTGAAGGATAGCTCAGAGTCATAGTCTTGGATTCTACCACCTTCTCTCTGAGCAGCAAGTTTAGTCATCTTATGATGAGCTTCATTCCACATTTTTTTCTCCCACTCTTTCAAGGACCTTCTAACATGAGTCCTATCAGCGCAGGTGGTAGTAGCATCCCAGAGTTATCTATTTCTTCAGTTATTAGTATCATGGAGGTGAAGGTTCATATGGGTCATTATTCCAATGGACATTGTTTCAATGTGTCTTTGATTTTGTTCACTCTTTTTTGCTCCAGACAGAGAGAGTGACCAATAGTTGCAGTTTAGTCAACTGCTAATGGAATTTTAACACCCCAATCCTAGCTCCTCAAAGTAGGATGTAGCACATTGTTTTATGGGCTATGTTATGTCAATTAATCTTTGTGGCTCTGAATACTAGGTTTTGGGTTATGGATAACATATTTCATAGCTTTACATCCTGTATTTAGTTCTGTTATTGTAAACTCTTTTCCTTTTCCCAGTGTCTTCCATTGCCTACATCAGTTTTCCCTTTTTTTATTTTTCTTTTGTGGGGCAAGGGGTGAGGGTGGGGAGTAGGCTGGTACTAGTCATCTAGTGATTTTTCTATGTGTGTGTTTTCAGTTATGTTTGATAGTGTATATATGCCATGTATTGAGTTCACTAATTTTGTCTCTTTACATTGCCTAGTTTTACATATCTGGGTTTTACATGTAGGTTTTGATTCATTTTCGGTTTCTTTTTATGTATGATGTGAGGTATGGGTCCTGCTTTATTTTTCTGAAAATGTAAATTCAATTTTCACAGCACCATTTGTTAAAGAGACAATGTCCTTCCTATTTCATACGTTTTGGCCTTCATCGAAGATACCACCCTCCGTTTGTAGAGTAGATTGCAACTCATAGCGGCCTTATTGAAGTGTCCCAGGCCGTTAATCTTTCCAGGAGCAGAGAGCCTCATCCTTCTCCCAATGTACGGATAGGGGGTTGAATCACTGACTTTTGGTTAGTCATCCAACAGTCGCTGTTTGACAACAGTTCCTTGTGTCAAAAATAATTTATTCATAAGTGGATGGTTTTACTTCTAGGTCCTCAACTGCACTCCATTGATCTACATGTGTGTCATTGTGCCATTACCAAACTACTTTGATTACTGTGGCTGTGTAGTAAGTTTTGAGATGGGGAATGGTTTATCTTTTGTAATATATATTTTTCACTAAAAAATACTCATTTAGTTTATTAGCCAACCTCTATCATGGTCATATGGATACAATGATATTAATAGAAGTTTAGGAGTGTTAAGGAGCCCTAGTGGAATAATAGTTATATGTAGGCTGCCAGCTTCAGGGTTTACAGTTCAAACTACCAGCTGCTCCTAGGGAGAAAGACAGGGTTTTCTACTCCCATAAAGAGCTACAGTCTCAGAAACTCGCAGGGGCAGTTGTACCCTGTTGTATGCCATGGCTACGAGTCATAATTGACTTTATGGCAGTGAGTTTGGAACAGATTGTAGTAGTATTAACAGGTTAAGTATTATTATGAGCATTACCATTTTTATAGCAGAGAACGTAATTTTCACAGATGTAGATATTATACTCTGCTTGGATACACTATAAAAATGTCAATCTTAACATGCTCTGCATTCGACAAAACATTATCATATTAAGAAAAAATACTTCTTCACCTTACTGCTAGCAATCATTCAACTGTGACATTTATTTTTCCCTCCACTTTTTCAATGTGGTTTGGAATTGAAAAATAATAACCCGTTCACATTTCCAATGAACCATTTGGAATAGTCCTATAATCCAAGATGACAAAAACCTTATTATTAGGATGGGTGATCATCCTAAAGCTCCAAAATTTATCTGTTTCTTTTTTTTTTTTGGGCAAAATTGATCCTCAAGATGGAAGCAACCATGTGGGAGCTCAGCCTGAACCAGAGAACCACCTTAGTGTCGACAACTTTGGCCATCCACTGCCTCTGAAAGGCTTTTCCCAGGAACATAATCTGAATGAGAGCAACCAAAGAATGTAAAGTGGTATGCTTTTCTGAAAATTATTTCTTTCTTAAAATATTGAGTCGCTTCTTCAATTTTTTCACACACATATGTATATTTAAAGAGACATGTTATTTTCAGTCCTAGGTTCTAACTACACCACTGAAAACTCAAAAACTATTCTTTTAAGGCATAGCCTTACAAATGTACATGGGTGCAGCAGGATGCCAGACACACATCCTGAGCGAACAGTTGGCTCTCAATGAATATGGAGTGAAGAAGTAGAAATTGTATGTACATCAACAAGGTTTTGGAAATGAAACCTGGAATATACAATTTAATAATTGAATTTTATGACAGTCTGTCAAGATCCACAAATACGTTCTTCTAAGCACAGTCAGAATATACTTCCAATTCCTTTTACTCCATTATCCTCAAATTTGCCTATATGGGAAGAGGTCATAATGATGCTCATTATAGGTCATTTGTTTTAATCTTTGAACTAACTAATAATTTACTTTTGGATCTGAAAAGTAAATTACATGTAGAAATTTACAAAATGAGAATAGTTGGCAACAAAAAATGGTTATAATAAAAACCAAAAAAAGTGCATCACCACTTTGGTGCCTTTGGTACTTATAATGTGTTTCACATTTTCAGTTATTTATAATGAAAAATCTGTGAAACACTAGACCTGAATTGTTCAATTACAAACATTTTAACATATAGCGGGGTTATCTTCAAAATCTCTCGTATCAACTCATAGTATTGAATATTTCTGACCTATAATATTTCAGGGTTTATCATTTACTCTGTCTACAATTACAGCTTCTTCTAGTGTTTTGTCATAATATCATTGGAGTGACTATCATCATTGATATCGTTGTGTGTCATCAAGTTGATTCTGGGTCATAGTGACTTCACATGGAAACAGATGACCAGGTCTTTTCTTCCAAATCAGCTGGTGGATTTGAACTGCTGACCTTTCTGTTAAAAGTCAAACAGTTAACATTAGGGATTTGGTGGCTTTTCTAGTGGGTAAGAATTCTGGTCCATAAACTGAGGTTTAAAATGTCATAAGTTCCCTTTTAATTTCGTCAACTAAATCACTATTCATTACACACTTAATCTTGAATTTCTCATCTGACCCTGGCTTACTACTTAATTCCAAGAGATGTACATGCTTCCATGTTGTCAAATGGAACACAATTGGTTTGGTCATTGATATTATCATACTAACATCTCATTAAAAAAGTCATTGTGCCTTCTGGTCTAAGATTCTGGATTATTTTCAACTTACTTAAGGCTATTCCTTGCCCTCTTTAGGTGTGCTAACATCCTCATTATGTGTCATGACAACTAGTGCCTAATGTGTACCACTCTCAGGCCTGTGGGAATCAAGAACAATGGCAGGCAACTAGGTTCACATTTAAGATTGGTTATGTGTGCATAGATTTTAGTTGGATGCTGGTATTACTGGGTGGTAGTGAATTCAATCATATTGAGCTTGATTTTCATTACAGTGTGGTCTGACAGTGGATTATGGAGGAAGTGCAACAAAGAATTAGATATGCAAATCACTCTTTTCCCCGAAGAGAAATCAGGCATATCAAATACAGTAGATAACCCCCCCCACAAAAAAAATTTAGTTTCTTTATTTCTTCTAAATCATGTTCTGGCTATGAGAAAGCATTTTTCTTTTTTTATCTTTTTATTTTATTTTATTTTTTGAAGGTTGCAATCTTCTTTTTAATAGTTTTATTCGGGGCTCATACAACTCTTATCACAATCCATACATACATCAATAGTGTAAAGC
>NW_022111336.1:915529-933994 GCF_000313985.2 Echinops telfairi | reverse complement strand
GACAACAGAGAAAGCATTTTTCCCTTTGGAAATTATTTCCACATTTTTGAGATAAGTAAACCAGAATGATGATTTTCAGACAAGCAACAGACTTGATCTAGTGTTTTAGTTCAATTTTTCTTAACATAATAAGAGGAAGTTCCTTAACTCAGTTAAGTGAAGCCATTGCTTTGACAAAGTACAGATCTCAGCTTGGTGGGTATAGACTGAAACCGAAAGGGTCACCAACAAGACTGAGGAGAACTGATGTTGTGGCTAAGATTAAGGATCTTTAAAAGCATGTCTAAAGGAGAAAGGTGAACTTGGGCTTGAGCAAGTTTGGCTTTGCTCCCCAAGAGCTTGTCCTTATGATGAGAGAAATATACACTAGATAGGGGGTTGGGCAAGATGAAGTAGTATCACTCCTTTTTGGAGCAATGCCCTTTCCACAAACCAATGTGTCTTGGCTCAGCCGGGCAAACATGCAGTTCTCTGCAGAGTCTCCATTAAAATGGAATGGAGGGATCGTGAAGGAAGACTGCGCTGCTAATTAGAGGCATGAATTGATACAAGGTCATAGGGACAAAGCAATTGTAGTAGTATTAACAGGTTACGTATTATTATGAGCATTGCCATTTTAGTAGCAGAGAAAGTAATTTTCACAGATGTAGATATTATACATAGGTTAACCAGAAGCCTCCAGCTAGTAATTGTTAAGGGATGATTCTGTCCTCCAACTTCCTTCAGGCCCATAAATCAATATCATATCACCACTATGGATAAAACCAAATATCATCTAGCTATTTTTTGTTGAGGTATCTAAAGGATGTTACTTCCATGTGTTTATATGTCCATTATCAAATTCAGATATACATAGGAAAGCCACATAGCAACAAATGTCATCACTCTACATGGATGTAAATTTGCCTTTTAGTATATTTCAATTAGTTCTCCAAAGGCAATTCGTTATTGCAATACTGAGCTAGCATAAATCAGGTGTACAATGTGTTGCTTTAAAGAAACGTCCTCTAGGTAGCTTATTCAAGATGGGCAGGTTACATTAGTTTCAAATACTTTCACTTTAATTAGCCCTTGATATTCTCCAAAGTCCAACATATGTCTGTAACCTCTAGGTGGTAAACAATCACACTTTTAGAAGGGGGGTTTAAGCATTTTTGAAGATGCTTAACATTGATCATTTCTGCATTTTTAGTTTGCCATAATCTAAATAATGTCTGAGAATAACTCTGGTTTGTTTCAGTAGATTAATGGTGATTTGGATGATGATGGGGCAGCTACCATTGCACTACAAAGGAAAATCCAATTAGTAAGATTATCATGTTAGAAAATTAGAGATGTGCTGAAAGTTTGAGAAGTGTGCATTCTAAAGAAATTTGAGGTTTGCAGATTCAAATTTAAAAGATAGTTATAAAAATAAGCAAGCCATTTTATAATGGAGTAGAGCTAAAGATAACTTATCTCTACTATATTGCAGAAAGAAGGGCTAGCTTTGAATAATGTGTATACTCTATATCTCAAATCTAGCGTCGAGCTCAACCACCACAATCCTACTCAACCCAAGGCCTAACTCAAAAGCCACCTTTGTTGAAAAGCTCTCCAGGAGTGAAGTGTCCCCCTCCCCCACAACTAAGTACCAATGTGGCTGGACTCTGACTTTCTGATTCGATGGTTACATAACCAATTTATGGTGGCAGTTCTGGAACGATGTGCTATGACACGATAAGGCAGTGGGTTCCATGAGAGGTATGCTTTCATTCCATCACAGCCCTGAACCAATGGAGAGAGAGTTTCCCTGTGGTATGACCTGAAATGCCTTGGAAATCTTTTTTATGCTACAAGACATAAAAGGAGAGAGAGAAAAGCGAGCAGCGATCAGAGGTACCTCCGATCACCAGGGAAGCCACACTGGAAGCAGAATAAATCCTTCAATTGAGGCACCCTGCACTTGAGAAACCCCGGGGAAGAGTGATGTCAAGGCAGATGGAGATCTCCAAAGAAATGCTTAGGCCCACGATTCTGAGAGGAGACAAGGACCATTCTCCCAATCTGTGAACCAACACAGATTGTAAAAACAAACAAAAAATCCCTCCCGTGAATTCAGATGTCTAGCCTCCTAAACTTCAGGTGATTGAATCTGTTTGTTAAAGTTGTGGCATATCTGTTACAATAGCACTAGCTAACTCAGAAAGACACCTTTCCAGAGTTCAGAAGATGGTTTTTATTCATCCTTCAACGTTCTTCCATACCCCGTTATTGCCTCCTCCCTTGTGGAATTATGTACTTTCCACCTTTTTCTATAATCATTTGTGTATGTGCCGTATGACGTTCAGGTTCAAGAGTTGAAGTTCAGGTTGAAATCTACAACTGATTCCCCACTCTCCCTCTATCCTCACAACTCTGCAGCACATGAAGCATGCCATGTGCATAGAGGGTGCATATTTGTGGGAAGATTAAATACATAGGACTCTGAGAGAATGAAGTTGGGAATGCTGTCCTAAAGATATTTTAAAACATATTCTAGGAAAAACATTAACAGCCTGAAAATGCTTCTAGATGTGAAGATAGAGGACTAGAACTATGATTGATCTTTGTCATTAACTGATTACATGGGTGGAGACAAATTACATGGAAACTAGTTTTCTTGCCGGTAAAATTAAGTACCTGTGTGACTTGATCTCCAGTGCTGAGGGCACATTTATATGCAAGTGGTGATCAGAAAGATCAATGCCATTGTATTCCATTGTGAAGGACACTGTGGACATCCAGGAAGGTAAGATAAACAGACTCCACCCCTGAGAACCCTTTTAAATACAGAATACGGCATTAATACTGTTTCTGGGATCTACTGAAAGGAACTCTGGTGGTATAGTGGTTACATGTTGGGCTGCAAATCTAATGGTCAGCAGTTCAAAACCACCAGCAGCTCCTTGGGAGAAGGATTGGGATTTCTATTCCCATAAATTGTCATGGTCTCAGAAACCCACAGGAGTTCGCTATGAGTCTGCATTGACTTAATGGCAGTGAATTTGGTTTTGACATCATTAAATATGATTATCTAAATTTTATATTAAAATACTTGTCCAAATATTTTATTAGATACTAATATTTTATATCTTTATTTATTTATTTTTAATCATTTTATTAGGGACTCATACAACTCTTATCACAATCCATACATACATCAATTGTGTAAAACACATTTGTACATTCATTGGCCTCATCATTCTCAAAACATTTGCTCTCCACCTAAGCCCCTGGCATCAGCTCCTCATTTTTTCCCTTCCTTCCCGCGGCCCCTTCCCTCATGAACCCTTGATAATTAATAAATTATTATTTTGTCATATCTTGCCCTGTCCGACGTCTCCCTTCACCCACTTTCTGTTGTCCATCTCCCAGGTATGAGGTCACCTGTAGATCCTTGTAATCCGTTCCCCCTTTCAAACCCACCCTCCCTCCACCCTCCCAGTATCGCCATTCACACCACTGGTCCTGAAGGGATCATCCACCCTGGATGCCCTTTGTTTCCAGTTCCCATCTGTACCAGTGTACATCTTCTGGTCTAGCCATGATTGTAAGGTAGAATTGGGATCATGATAGTGCGGGAGGAGGAAGCATTTAGGAACTAGAGGAAAGTTGTATGTTTCATTGTTGCTATATCGCACCCTGACTGGCTTGTCTCCTCTCTGAGACCCTTCTGTAAGGGGATGCCCAGTGGCCTTCAAATGGGCTTCGGGTCTCCACTCTGCACTCCTCCACTTCATTCACTATGATATGATTTTTTGTTCTTTGATGCCTGATCCCTGATCCCTTCAACACCTGGTGATTGCAGAGCCTGGTGTGCTTCTTCCGTGTTGGCTTCGTTGCTTCTGAGCTAGATGGCTGCTTGTTTACCTTCAAGCCTTTAAGACCCCAGACGTTATATCTTTTGATAGCCAGGCACCATCAGCTTTCTTCACCATATTTGCTTATTCACCCACTTTGTCTTCAGCGGTTGTATCGGGAAGGTGAGCATCATAGAATGCCAATTTAATAGAAGAAAGTGTTCTTGCATTGAGGAAGTACTTGAGTGGAGGCTCAATGCTTAGATAAATCTTTATAGAACAAATCTTCTAGCTTTATTTGGATATTTTTTTTTACTGGAAACACATGTATCTCACCAGAGTAGAAAGTGAATTCCTTGGGGACAGTAGGTTTATCCATTTTCTCCTTTAAATATTATTCTGCAATCATATTTATCTTATGCCTTTATACATATTACATTCATACATATTTATATACTAAATGTTTGTGGTAAAATGGAACAAAATGGATTTCAAGGTCATATTTATTTGGGTTAGCCTTTAAACAACAGATTTATCTTTGACTGAACTATATGCATTATCCTATATTAATGGTTTTTAAAAATATCCTGTATTAATAGTTTTAAAAAAGGAATTCTATAAAAGCAGAGGCAGAAAACTTTCCTATTAATGACATGAGTATAAATGTTTTTTGTTCATCAGGAAATGCATATGTAAATGTTCACAGGTATTTTTAAAACATTTTTTTCTAATTTAAGAACAGAAATAATTTTATATTATATAGGATAGTATGTATTATAGATTCAAAATCCTCCAATTCAGTGTTTTTTTGAAATGTGCTTTTAATCTCTTTAGTTGTTGTTAGCTGCTGTTGCCACGTCTTATCTGTCAGCCTCTCACATTATGGTGGCTTTCATGATGGTGTGATACTGGAAACTATGCCACCAGTATTGCAAATGCCCACTGGGTAACCCATGGTGGACAGACTTCAATGGAGCTTCCAGATTAAGAGAGATGAGGCAGAAGGAAGATGTGGTCAACTGGGTCATCCTCTTGAATTTGTGTTACATATTTTCTTGTCTTTCAGTATATGTAACCCAGTATTGATAAACATATAAGGACAGAAAGTAGAATAAGGGTTTCAGTGTGTGTGTGGGGGGGTGTTATACAGTGGTGGTGTGGGGTGGGTAAAAAGGTAGCTGATGTCAAAGAGTTAAAGAAGGAAAATACTGTTTTGAATCCGGTTGTGGTAGTAATTGTACAATATTGCTTGATGTGATTGAACTATGGAATGATATGATACATGTATTAACACCAATAAAATGATTTTGATAAAAAACTTAGCCCTTCAATGTGAATAGCATCAGAGCATTGCCTGATATAATGCCAGAGATAAGACCCCTCCTGTTGGAAAGCACTCAACATAACAGGGAGAGATGTTATCTCAAGGCAGGTCAGACCTTAGTGAAATGAAAGGAACAAAGTTTGGGGGACACTCAGTTATTGATGGGGTATGACTCTAAATGAGAAGAAATAGCTGAAAACCTCCATTTGTAATTTGACCATGGAATGTATGAAGGATGAATTGAGGACAATTAGGAATTATAAACAATGCAATGGGATGCATAAAGATTGGTATCCTTTTATGGGTGAGCTGAAAGGCCATTAAGGGATCATCAAATCACAAGGTCTGCTGTGGCCAAGAATGGCAAACTGAAGAGGAATGGCACCACATTTATTGTAAAATAGAACATTTCATAATCTGTCCTGCAGTACAATCTGTTAGTAATAGGATGTGCTTTCAAGGAAGTCTATTAAACAAATTTACACTGACCAATAATGTGAAAATTAAGAAATTGACAGTTTTACCTATTAATCAAATGAATAATATAAATACATCAATAATTGCTGATAATTAGAATATAGAAGTTGGAAACCAAATGATCAGTAGGTGGAAAGATACTGATAAAATTCACCTGAGAGTGACTTTGAACAGTATCCTCTTGAGAGCCATCCTGCTGTGTATAAAATGAGCCCTATGAGAAACAGGAGGAGGGATCTCTTTACCAAGAAGATCCAGGAGTAGGGCAAGACCTCTAGACCCAATTTCCCTGTTTAAAGATCCAGAAGACAGTTATGACAGCAGAGGAGCAGCAGCAGAACCAGGAGCTAGAGCGTGGGACAGAACGGAGGACTTTCCATCACCTAAGCAAGTAAAGCTGAGTGCTTTGCTCAAAAAGACGAGTTCAAGATCTCTCCGGAAGGACAGCAATAGGATATACTCATATGTCTAAAATGAAGACTAGCTAATAAGACTATTATTCAGATTTGCACACTGAACAAGAACATCAAAGATGAAGACAGTGAAGATTTTTCCCAACTTCTACACTCTGGAATTGATCAAATTATATAGCTATATCGAGGATTGCTAATAATTAGAATATGGGAGTAGGAAACAAGGAGGCAGGCTTGTGGAGCAGGGTGCCTTTGGGCACTTGATTGGGAAGTTGTGTTTGCTGAATTCTGTGTAGCCATGGCAATGGATATTCGAACCTGGAGATCAAGTAGAGAATACTGGTGAAGACAACACAAAGTCTGTATGACCCTGATATATCCCACCTGAATTTAGAGGTGATCTCAATAGTAGATTTGATGAATTGGACACTAAGAAGCCCTAGTGGCACAGTTGCTATACATTGGCTTGCTAACTGCAAAGTCAGCAGTTCAAAACCAGCTTCCCCCAGAGAAAAAGAGGAGGCTTTCTCTTCCAGTGAAACGTTACAGTCTTGGAAACCCGCAGGGGCCGTTTTCTACTCTATTCTATAGGGTGCTTATGACTCGATGGCAGTGAGTGTGCTCTGGTTTGACACGAATTACCACAGACCAGGCGAGTGCCATCATCAAGGATATCATATGTGAAGAACACAAAGATGTATTAAAGAAATAAGTAGGAAACAAATTGGATATCAGAAGAGACTCTGAAAATTTATCTTGAAATTTGAATAGTTAGAGCTCATATGTGAAGAACACAAAGATGTATTAAATGAATAAGTAGGAAACAAATTGGATATCAGAAGAGACTCTGAAAATTTATCTTGAAATTTGAATAGTTAGAGCAAGGAAGAAAGAATGAAATAATTTAAAAAAAGAAAGCTGAAGAGATGTCAAAGAGTAGTCTGAGGAGGAAATTAAAGTGTTATAATGAAATGTGTAAAGACCTGCAGTTAGAACACCAAAAGTTAAAAACTGATCAACATTTCTCAAGGGGAAAGAATTGAAGACAAACATTCGAGAATAATACTAAGGAGTCCTGGCGGCCCATTTAATGAGCCCTGGTTGAGCTGTCTGGTAAGCATTGGAGCAGTGTCACTGGATCAAACTCACCACTCTCCCCTTGGGAGGAAGATAGAGCTCTAGAAACCCTATACAAGGTCTATGTGAGCGCAATTCCATTTGTTGAGGGTAGAATGGTGTTGTGGGTGGCACCTTCAGGCACATTTTGGACTGTTTCACTGCAGGTCAACAGTTCAAACCACCAGCCACTCCATGAGATAAACACGAGCTTCTCTGATCAAATCAAGATTTACAGGCTCAGAAAGTCTGCATAGCGTCTCTATGAGTCTGCGTCATCATCAACTCAATAGAAGTGACTTTGGTTTTGAAAGCATGGGAATGGTGTTGAGGAACACAGAAATAATCAATGGACAATGGAAGGAACAGAAAATATAACAATGTTATGGTGTCCATTGTTTACTCAGCTAAAATATACAGCAGAGTTGAGAATATATTTAAATATAAAACTGAATAACAAGACCAGCAATGAAAACCCAGTAGAACAAAAAATTGTGGGATTGGTCTCACAAAGCCTCGTTGTAAACCACTTGGACAGGCTTCCTGATCAGTGTAATAGGTTATGTAGAAATCAAGTACCAGGAGGCTGGACATTCGTTTGACATTGGAGTGCACTCCCTTAGTTCAATGTGTGACAAAGGCTGGGGGTCTCTGCAATTAAAACATATTACCGTGTAAGTCAGCAAAGACTATTGAATAAACTATAGACCGGCAGACTAGCGACCAAATCTACCCTGGAAGAAACACAATATGACTGCTCCTCGGATAAGAGGATCCGAGAGACTGCTTCCCAAGTACTTGGAACAACATTTTCAGAAAGTGCCTGGAAAAGAAACCATGCTTGGGAAAGAAAGGGGTAATAATTTTTTTTTCAAAAAAAAAAAGAGGAAAATCTTCAATTAGATAGATTCTCACAGTGGCTGCAACACGGAGCTAGAAATGGGCAAAGATGGTGAAGTTGGTGCCGAATGAGGCAGTGTTTTATTCTGTGGGTCGCTGATTGGAATCCACTCATTCCACCTAACAAGGTGAAGGAGTTGATTTTCAACTCATAATGACTCTATAGAAAAAAACCATACAATTTTCTTGGCAGTAAATCTTTACCAAGATTGTCTTGTCTTTCCTTAGCAGAGAGACAAGGTGGGTTCAACCCTGTTTTAGTTAGCAGCGGAACAATTGACTGTCTTACAAGGAAAGTTCCTTTCATCTCTTTTAATAGGTATGAAATTAATGGTATTCCTAATGCAACATGTAATTTATTTCATTGTAAGGAATTCTACTGTAGAAAACTGTTAGAACTAGTGAAGGGGAAAAATCAACGCCATGGGTTAAGTGACATGAGAAAAGGTTAAAGGGTTTGGTGGGGGCCTGTTGTTAGGGTTGAACATTTTTTTCCTTTTGAACTCATTAGAGTCACAAGAAGTTGTGAGATTGGTCCCTTTGCTTGGCTTCCCTAAACTGTGAACATCTCACACAACTTTTGTACAGCATCAAAGCCAGGAAATGGACATTGGTACAATTCACCGAATTTATTCAGGGTTCATCAGCGTTTGCAAGCACCGGTCTCTGTCTCTCTGTCTCTCTGTCTCTCTCTCTCTCACACACTCTCTCTCTCTCTGACACTCTGTGTGTGTGTGTGTGAGTGTGATTCTATGCAAGGTTGTCATTTACATAGATTCCTGCAACCCCCACCATAGTCAGGATATAGAACTGTTCTGCTTCATCTCCACAAAGGAACTTCCTTTATATTCACACCCACTTCCAACCTGCCACTTTCTAAAAAAGATTTTTTGCTTGTTTTCTGCCAGAATCATAAATTAAAATGTCATTATTTGTTCTATTTTCTCCCATCGTTTTTACTGAAAAATATGGCTCTATAAATTAAATAATGGACAACTTTATTTTAGAAGATGGCAATGTGGGAGTTCAGATCATTTGTGACAAATAAGACAGCATTTAATGTAATCACTAACAATTAAACACAGGTAGGGTATACTTGTGTATTTTCGGGTAGTTCATTTTAACTCCAGGTTTCCTATTTTCAAAATAAATGCCATTGGCAATTTAATAAAGTAAATATAAATCTCAAAATAGAAAATAGTATCATTATGAGATTCATATAACAATTAATTACTGTAACAAAGTAAATTTTACACATAAAACAAGTAATAATCAGACATTCAACTTTCCTTTTAGCTGCAGTGCTTATGAGAAATGCTCACAATAACACTTTTGGACTAGCATCTGATTGTTCCTTAATGGAGATATTCTGTACATAAGCAAGTATTGTTATTATGCCAGGGATTTAGCTTATTAACATGTTTTAGATTGCATTCGGTGCACTTTTCACAACCATTTTGTCAGATCCAAAAAAAAGAGGTAAGCAGATAAAAAATTCTGAACCCAACCATAACAATCCTGTGCACATAAAATATCCCTAATGGTTCCCATAGGACAAATCAAGGTAAGCGGATTCACACATAGATTTTTCTCCTGTTCATGTATCTGAAGGCGCCCTGGCGGGGTAGCTGGGCTGTGATCCACAGAGTCTGCAGCTCAAATCCATCAGCTCAGAACCTCAGGAGAGAGACCGGGCTTTCTACTTCTGTAACAGCTACAGTCTCCAAAATTCAAAGTAGTCGTTCTACCCTATCCTATAGGGCTGCTATAATTTGTCATCGACTTGGTGGCAGGGAGTTTGTTGTTTCTTTGTTTGTTTTCATAGATAGTATATGTGGCTAAGTAAAAATATTGCTATAACAATTCGTAAAGTGAATATCAAAACACCAAAATGTGAAGCTATTGATTCTCCGTATGACCTCCATCTAGTTCTGTACACATCTAAAAGGGATGTTTCCACCTTGATCCTTTCCTTGAAAAATGCTGCACTCTTGGATTCATCCTCTGTCCACATGGCTGCTTTGACATCCCTGAAGGACATTTCTTTTACATGGACGTAGGGTGGATGGGGTGAATTCTCCCAGTGAAATTATCTTACAATAACCCTTATTATCTCTGATGAAGGAGGAAGTATATTGTTGTGATGGATAAAACCTCATCATTCCAATTTTCTTGGCCTTTCTCTCACCAATGAAGTTTTCCATTTTCTTAAAACCACTTCATCATCCTTCAAACAGAGTTTCCATCATCTTCTTAGATAAGCACTCTGGCCCAGCAGATCTCCATGGAAGTCTGTGTTTTGATTGAACCTAAACTCGGACAAATCTATTACTGCGAGCAGTTTCCTGCAGCTATCACCGATGCAGAAGCATGCTTAAACACATTTGTTTCTGTCTCTCTCTGTGCAGTAGCCCATGGATATATAGCCTGGAATCTTTTGACTTACCCTTGTTTATTATCAATAATTTCAGTGCAACCACACTTGGTTTGGAGCCCATCACCAATGGAAGCAAAAAGAAAAATGCCAATGTATATGTTGTTTCATTTAGCTCTTAGGATATCCATTTAAAATTTGTATCTTTTGTCATTTAAGTTGAGAACAGGATTGCTCATGAACCAGTTGATTTTTAATTTTTTTTTTCTAATTTAGAGGTTTTAGCACATCCAGAAAAGAAATAAAGTAACAAGTTAGATGTAATAAAGAGCTCAGAGTCTAGGTAAGTTTTTATGTTAGATAATCACCCCTTATAGAAAATATGTTCACTAATGAGATATATTTTGTTCTACCAAAAACGTGTTAGGGAATATGAGTGCCTATTGTTTCCTATAAGCAAGTATTCTTTTTAATATATGACAGAAACCTCACACAAATAATATGAACTTTTAAATTTCAGTTTCCGTTGAAGAATGAGACACATTCCATCTGCCTTGCTGCTGACTACTCACAGAGCTGAGAGCTTGACGGGGAAGGCATTACCTGTCACTCTGCCTTAGAGCCAATGTCCAGGAGGAGGAGCAAGGAAAGTTTTCATCTTCACCTTGGCTCAAGAGAAAACTCTCAGCCTTGCATTTGTGGGGAACTGCAAGAAAAGACTACTGTCTGTTATCCAGCGGAGTAGAGTGGCTATTTAGGAAATTGCATAGCCAAGCAAGAGATATAGTTTTCTGGTACATTGGAGTAGGTTCACAATTTTAGTGAAGCAATGAATGTATGAATGGAACAGGGGTGACTCGTGTTTGATCTGGTTTAGGCTCACCTTTCAAAACCAAAACTCAATGCCATTGAGAAAATGCCAATTTATGGTGACTCTGTATGGCAAGATAGAACTGTTCCTGTAGGTTTCGTTCTTCACCGAAGTAGAGAGCCTCATCTTTCTCCCTTGGTGGTTTCTAACTACTGACTTTATAGTTAGCAAACTATCTGTGTAACTACTATGCCGACACGGCTCATCTTAGATCGTGACAAAAAGGAATTTCTAGGGGTCTACAGATCTTAGGAGAGAGATGAAAGAAAATGTATCACGGCCAACATCTCCCACAATAGGGAAAAACCTGAAAGGACTTCCCCTGAGAACAAGAACCAGAAAAAGATGCTCTTTATCAACACTCTTCTTCAACATTGTTCTGGATGCCGTGGCCAGAACTAATGGACAACAACAAAAACTCAGGTGGCTCCAGATTAGCAAAGAAGTGAAACTCTCACTATTTGCTGATGATATGACTTTATATATAGAAAGTCATAAAAACATATTAGAAACAATCTAACGATTCAGCAATGTGGCAAGATACAAGATTAACACACAAAAATAAATCAAATTCCTGTATACTTATGAAGAGAGCTCTGAAAAAGAAATTAAACAGTTAAAGCAATAAAAACTATTTACTAACTCTATATGGAGAGTGGAGAAACCCAGAATAAGCAAAGAACTTCTTAAGAACAACAACAAAAGAGGAGATCTCTAACTACCCTACCCCATAAACTATTAAATAGCTACAGAACTCAAAACAGCCTGGCCCTGGTACATTGTTAGGTGCATAGACAAGCGGAACAGAAGAAAAGAACAGTAAATAACTCTATCCACCCACAGACAACATTGTGCTCACGTAAAACTTGGACCTGGGCCAAGAGCCAATTGTGTGAACAGAACAAGGGGATGCTGCCTGGTTTAAAATCAGAAAAGCTGTGTGTCAGGTTGTAGCCTCTCATCCAACTCATGCAATCTACATGCTGAGCAAATAAGCAGAAGCTGAATTATGAAGAAGAGTGCGGCACGAGGATCAGGGGAAGGTTTATGAACAACCTGCTATATGCAGATGACACCACCTTGCTTGCTGATGAAGGTCAAGGAGTGCTGCTCTCAGTATGGATTGCAGCTCAATTGAAAGAAGATAACAGTCCTCACCACTGAACCAACAGGTAACATCATGATAATTGGAGAAATGTTTGAAGTTGTCAAGAATTATATCTAGCTTGGATCTGCACTAAATGATCATAAAGATCAAAAGATCAGTTTTATTAGGTAAATCTGCTGCACAAAACTTCTTTAGAGTATTGAAGAGCAAGGCCATTATTTTGAAGACTACAGTGCTCCCGAAGCAAGCCATGTCATTTTCCATTGTTCATGAGCATGTAAAAGTTGGCCATTGAATCAAGAGCACCGAACAAGAACCAGTGCTTTGGATTGTGGTGCTGGACAAGAATATTGGAAATACCGTGGACTTCCGAAAGGACAAACAGGCTCCCGTGGAAGAAGTCTATCCAGAGTGCTCTTTAGAGGCAAAGATGTCGAGACTTCACCTTACATATTTTGGACATGTTGTCAGGAGAGATTCTTCCCTCAAGAAGGACACCATGCTTGGTAAAGGGGAGGTGCAGCAAAAAAGAGGAAGTCCCCGGACAAGATGGATTGACACAGCGGCTAAAACAATGGGCTCAGGCACAGGGAAATTTGTGAGGATGACACAGGATGGGCAGTGTTTCCTTATGTCATTCAGAGGGTCACTATGGGTCAGAACCAACTTGGCGGCACCTAACAACAATAGCAACCGACAAATGATCTTTAACAAAGGGAAACAAATAACACGAAATGGGAAAGAGAGGGTCTCTACAAAAATGGCGGTGGCAAAATTGGGTCTCTATCTGCCGAAGAGTATAACAGGGCCCATACCTCATCCCAAACCTAAATGGACATCCCAAAGCCATACAAATCATTAATGAGAAAATAGGGACAATCGCAAAAGCCCTATTGCAGAACATAGGCATACAATTAAATCGAATGGAGGAAGCACACACGGTGAAAGAGAAAATAGATGGCCTACTAAAAGTGAGACCATTAAGTGCAACACAAGACTTTACCAAAAATGGAAAAAGAGAATCCGTAGACTGGGAAAAAAAATCATTAGCAAAGACTCAATGGAAAAGGGAGTAATCTCTAAACTAGATAGACAACTGCAATATCTGATTAGATGAAAAACAAATAATCTAATTAAAAACTTTGCAGAGGACATGGACAGTTCACCAAAAGTGGCATCAAAATAGCTAACATGCATGAAAAAAAGCCTCAAGATCATTAGCTATCTGGAAGATGCAAATGGAACAGCGATGGGATGAGGTATGATTGTACATAAACAATGATAATCCAAGTTTAAAAGAAAACAGAAAACAACAAATGCCAGAGAGAGTGCACTACCTCAATAAACATGTACAACCATTGGGGAAATCCATCTGGTGCCACCTCAAACAACTGGGACCAGAAAATTCATAGGCGTCAGCAATCCCTCTGCTGGGTATATAACCTGAAGAAGAACGACATAAGAGCCATACCATGAACAGACGCATGCACTCTTGTGTTCATGGCAGCACTGTTCAAAGTAGAACAAAGTCAGAAACAGCCCAAATACCCATCAGTAGGGGAGTGGATAAAAAAATCTATGGTCCATACATACAATGGACTACTATGCATCACTAACAAACAAGCAAACAAACAAACAAACCCCGAGCAAACCAGGAAACAGCTCACGGTGTCATTGGTCTTGGAGACTATAAAGCTGGGTGAAGTCAGTTGATTATAAAAAAGGCAAATATTGTATGAGACCACTACTATAAGAATCAAGCCCAAGACAAAGGCATGCGTATGAAAAGGAACAGATTTTGGAGGTGCCCGAGGGAGGGAGGGCAAGGATGGGAAGATAAAGCAAAGGACTAGATGGGTGACAGCTATTGCCCCGGGTAGAGGGGAGAACAGAGATTCATAAGAAGGAGAAGAGAAATTAGGGGAGGGGTGAGATAGAACTGGGGGTGTTGATGAGAAGTGTGAACTGTTGAAGTCACAGTTGATAGTCTGAAGTGTAAACTCCCTACCTAATTCACAATAACAATCCCATTTAAGGAAAAAAATGTATTCCCAAATGCACAATGGTTGAGGGAAGAAGCTAACACAAACTCAACTATAGGACCTTTACCTCATGAAGGAAACGCGTGGTGAGAAATGGCACCATGGGGGATACAGGGTCATCTCTGACAGCCCCTTGGACCCCTCACCACAACACCAGTCAAATGATTACTCTGATCACTGCTTTACCACCTTTCCTTATTCTTTTACTCCAAGGACTCAGAATTAAGGCAGCAAGGTATGTACAAAGATATACATATGGATGCCATGGAAGGAAAGAACACTTCAAAATAAATCTCCTTTCTTGACTATGGATTTCTAACATGCAGCTGGACCAGACTCGGGGACCGGAGTGTGAAGATGGAAGCTACCACTTTAAAACAAGTTCAGAGTTTTTGTTGTCACTGCGCCTGTTAAGGACGAACTGAACTTCTCATTTTCTGAAAGTGAACAAAGAGTTAGGAGATGTGCACAAAACTGTCCATGGAGACTAGAGAACAAGAGCCTACCGAACAGTGTTCAAGAAAAGTGGGAGGTAAGGTTGATTTATGATTACATTGTACAAGCAATGTTTATGTATTTGTATTTGCAATGATTAACTCGTTATCTGAATAGTTGGTGTACATCATAATTAGTTCTATAAATAGCAAGGACACTTAATACAGTTAATCTTTAGACAGACACACAACACACATACACTTGAAAATAGTAGAAATGGTTATTTCTCCCTGAATGACCATATAATTATGCATTGATTTACTGTGTGTGGTCCAATGGACTTGGACTCACAGTGACCCCATGGGGAAGAGGAGACCTGCCCTTCAGGGTCTTCTAGGCTAAAATCTTTATGGGGGATGATCACAGGGTCTTTTTACCCATGGAACCTCTGGGGAGTTCAAGAACACATAATGTCTATTATCTAAAATTTGATGAGACATTTATGTATTTCAGAATATATAATATCAGTAAAGCAAATTCTACACAAATATTTGAATAATTTTCAAAATATTAGAAAGAAATTCCTAAATCTTCAAGAATTAATCATAAAATTACAGTTTGATTCCTTGGCCTTTAATCAGTATTGTCAAGCCACATATTTAACTAATATGGGGGCTTTTAGGTATATTTTACTGAGAACTTTTCAGCATATCTACTTTCATTTTCCCTAGCATGTATTTGTAGCCATTCCTCATGGAATTCCTAAAACGTATGAGACTGAGATAATACCTTGAAATGCTTTTTCACTTCCAAACTGTATTAATATAGAATTCCACTATACAATCATTGTATCCATCAGTGACTTTCAATTGAAACAATGTTGAGTGTAAATTAAAAGTTGTCTTTGGAAAGTATTGGGTCTATGAGAAAATTGGAAACACGTGTCAAAGTGTACATATTTAAGTGGGGAGCCATAATTGGATATCCGTCTCATTCTTTCCTCTACAGTAAGTAATGATTCAACTGAAACATTAATTATATACAAAAGCTCAGAAAAAACTGGAAACTGCCACCAGATATCATCTATGAGATGCCGCCCAACATGGCAGTAACGTGATCTACTAGAACAAGATTTTGCAAAAACTGCTACCATTCACCTGCTTCTGCCCATTTGAATCCAACACCTGATTAGAGCAATCTGGTAGCACCACCAAACTCAGACATTTCCATTTCCATATAAATCAACAGAAAAAAGATTTAAAATGCAAGATAGTCAGTAGATTGAGGGGACATTATTTTCTAAAAATATTTGAACCCACACAGAAGAGATAGAATCTAAGCATTTTCCTACAGAAGTAACTAAGAAAACAATGAGGATTCTCATACTTTGGAAGTGGTGATATCCTTTAACCAGAAAAACCAAACTCACTGAGTCCTAGAGACATCCTGTGTGTTTCTGAGACTGTAATTGTTCAGGGGAGTAGAAAGTCCAGGCTTTCTCCCAAGAAGCTGCATCTGGTTTTGAACTGCCTATCATGCATATCTCAGTCCAGTGTCCACTATACCCCCAGGGGTCCATCCTCATCCGCATAATTTCTTACTCTATTGCCTGGAGTCTAGGCATTCATTAGGTCATTAAGGACATGCTTATATTTGAGCGCCTTTATTCTTTTTTAAAAATGATAAAAATAACAATATAAAGATAATAATACAAACACTGAGTAAGAAATAAAATACCACTATCAATATTTAAAAAGCCAGTGAAGAAATTTTGGTCATGGACCAAGCAAGAGATCCTTGTACCTTAAATTCCAGTTGGGTGTACGGGGAGATCACGTGACCCAGTATCAAGCTTGATCCAGGATAATCAGGATTACAATGATCTATGTTTGATAGTAAGGCTGGTCCAGACCCTTGCCTGTGGCTAGAGGGGATGTGCCAGCTGCTCAATCTGACTAGATATTCTGCAGATGGGTTTTGGACTCCCACGGTGATCTACAGCCTTCAACAAATCAGGCGTTCCTAATTACAGCACTGATACTTTTCCTTTTTTTTGTATTTTAATTTTGTTATTTTCATCTTTGTATCACACAAGCTAGTGAGTTTCTTCCATGTTGACTTAGTTGATTCCTCACTTAGATGGCTGCTTGTCTGAATACAAACCTTCAAGAGAGCAGACACTATTCCGATAGATAGCTGGGCACCATCTACTCTCTTGCCACACTTTGCTTTAGCACCCTTATCTTCCATGATCATTTCATGAAGGTGAGCAGGGCCATGTTATCAGAATGAACTGTTCTTGGGCTAGAGTTAATTAGGAGCACAGAATGCATCTGCTTGTCCATTGAATATGCATGACTGAGGTTTACTTCGGCAATGGTCTTATGACAAAATCAAACCCCCGTAGGACCAACTACACCAACACTGGCAACAAACCCACCAGCAAACAAACTAAAACAACTTTTTTTTAAAAAGTAAAAGCAGGAAAGCAAAAACCTGTATAAAGAAAAAAGTACAACCTTTTCAATCATCGCCCTGGGGTATAAGACAATTGCCTTGATGACATCATCAATTTTCCCTATGACACAAAGTGCCTTAATTCTGGATTGGAGATGAGCATTTGCTCAAAGTTTACCTTAGGTTGTCTTTAGCTGCTGAGTTCTAGGGAGCCTCTGGTTGGTGCAAGTGGTCACATGGTCAAATACTGGCTAAAGTTTGGCAGTTTGAAAGGACCCCAACGCATCTCCAAGACAGACCTGGGACTGCGCTCCTGAAAGGTCCCAGCCTTGAAGAATATGGAGCAATTCTCCTTCACACATGCTGGGCTGCCAGGAGTCAGAATCCCCTGGAGGGCCACTGACCACAGCATGAAGTTCTAGGGTTGTTTTTTATCTTTTATCTGCAGTGTGCATGTCACTATATATGAGGGGGCTTGACATGTTTTTTAAACAAGCCGTTATCTTTTAATTTCATTTCGATGATTTTTTGAAACCCATGTATATGTATTAGTCTGTTCTTGCCCTCCTTCCGGAATATGAGTGCACTTTCTTAAATAAGGGCCTGCTCTCATTCTCTCCGTTGATAAGCCTGTTTGAATCTCTCTAAGCTGGCTCAAGGGATTGCTTTTGGCTTTGTTGGGGTAAATGGATGTGTTTTAAGAATCCCCACGGTGTAAAAAGAGAAGACTGAAGAAATAGCATTGCACCTGTCTTGTGTGCAAACTTTAACTGTGTTCCCCCAGTTCGCTCCCATTAAATCTAAATAGGATACATAAGAATCTACTAATGTTGTGGAGTTATATCACATTATTTCAATCCACATGATATCACTGAAAAATAATTTACGCAATTATCTTGATCATGACAATGCAATTCATGCAATTTCCCAATAACATAGTTCTGCACTAGCTGTCATAATTTGATTCATAATAATACAGCGATAAACTTGCATTATGGAAACTGCTGACCACATGATGCTTACCTAATAGTGAACATGTCAAGTTAATTTCTCTCACAAAATCAATGATGAGAGTGCAGGTTTAAATAGTCTCTAGACAACAGTTGATCCTCCAGTTCAGCTTTTCC
>NW_022111336.1:877790-913803 GCF_000313985.2 Echinops telfairi | reverse complement strand
ACTATATTGCACCTACCACACTTGCAGATGCACTTCATAGTCTTTATCCCTAAGAGATAAATATATGTAAGGTGGGGCAGCTACAAAGATGCTACTGAATCAAATCTATGTACCACTAAAAATGAAGCCCATGCCTTCACCATTCCCTCCTTCCTTGATACTTGACAAATGCACCTCAAATTTGAACTAATGCCATCAGTAACTCATGTTATTAGTATAAATTACCTTTCAAATTTGAAAGAACGGTGGTGATGTACACTTTTACTCAGACAATGGAAAGTGCCCATAAGCACACTCAGTGTCCACATTTGGAGTTTGATAGAGGGTTTGCAATTCATCTTTCATCTAAGGATATGGACCACAAAGAGAGACATTTACAATTGTTTTTATTTTGGGGTCCAATAAAAAGAAAGGTATGTTCAAAAGGGGAGAGGGGTGCTGACTCTTAAAACCTGACTAACCTGATCTGAAATCTTTTTTAAACACTGGGTCTGACAGTGGTGAGAGTCTGAAGTCAATGAGAGTTACCAACTCTGTAGGAAAAATAGTTGAACATGAACATGTTTAATATTCATTATATACACCTCCATGGCAAAATCTCACAGGTTGAACTGTACAATTATTATAGACTATCTTGTATTAAGCTATTTTATGTCACCTCACCTTTTTCAACATTGAAATATTCATATGTATTAGTTCAGGGATTCGTGTCATTTGCTCTTTTTCTCCAGTTATCTCAATTAAGGATTTAGTCAGTCCTCCAGAAACAAGTATATAATTCAATCAGATACTAGATTTTTAAATCAATATTCTTTCATTAAGTTTCTAAAGGTCATTACAAGGTCCATCATGTTTTCATCAGGAAGAAGTTCAGACAATGCTGGGTGTATTGGCATAATACATAAATGATTCTTAATTGATAGAGGGATCTTCCATGAAGATCATACTAATCTATAGAAAGCAGTACCAATTATAGTCCCTATTATTATGCTTCAGCATACATTGGAATCAATTAACAAATATCTTCCATCCTTTTAAGCAAAAAACAATCTTTTGTAAACTGTCTTACTGAATGGATCTTATTAGAAATACTATCAATGAGCAGCATTGATAAAGTGATTGGTGTATCATATCGACCGGGCTAAGCATTTTACTAACATTTTGTCAAGTATCATCATAATAACCTCGACAAGCTCTAAAAAGCAATAAAAATAAATAGGAGCCTTTTGGTGAATTTACCATAGTCTGAGACCCAATGCAAGGAAAATGGTCACTAGTGAAATAGATTTGGAGAATAAGCCAAACAACATTCATCTTTCTTATATTTGCACTGTACTTTCATAAAACCCTGTATTATCTGAACTATTACATCTACCCTGATTTGTATGTGCCTGTATTCCTCACTGCACTTTTAGTTCATAAGGACAAATGTGTTATCATTCATAATAATAAGGCTATTCGATAAGTAAACATTAAGTACCAGACATTACCAGTTACATTTTGCATATGTCATCTCTTATCCTACAATGACACTATGAATTAGCACAAGACAAAAACCAAACTTGCTGCAATTGAGTCCATGATGACACGTGGCAACCCCCATGGGTTTCTGAAACTGGAACTGCTTATGGGAGTAGAAATCCAAGTCTTGTTTCCACTGAGCTGCTGGTAGCTGCAAGCTTCCAGCCAGGTGAATCAGGGCCCAAATTGTAACCACCGCAGCAAAAGGGCTCCATGGGAGTTAGCGCAGATTAGCCACCTTTTTGTCATGGGGAAACTGAGTTAGAGAATTTGAGTGATGTGGCTAAATTCACACAATTAGTGAATGATAGGTTACAAAGATGGTTTGCTGTACTTGAAAGTCAGAGCTCTTAACCATGTATTTCTTAACCTGCGGGCCATAATGACATTTCTTCGTGTATTAGATAATGCATGGCCCACGTCTAGATCCCATACTGGCTATATAGGGATTTACAGTTTGTTTGTTTTTTAAATCATCATTACCATACTACTGAAACATTGCATAGATGTCAAAGCCTATTTTATTTTATATTTTATTATTAATTCAGAGTTAATACATATATCATATCATTCCATAGGTCAATTATGTCAAGCAGAATTGTGCAATTACTACCAGAATCAATTTCCAAACATTATTATTCTGCCTGAACGCCTTGAAATCGTCTCTTTTTTTGACCCACCCCACAACCACCACTGTAATCCTCATTCTACTTGTTGTCCCTATAGGTTCATCAATCCTGGGTTTCACATACCCAAACTCCAAAACACATATAACACAACTTCAAGACCCCAGTGGCTTAACACCCCTGAGATACACCCTAATGGAACAGAGAAAAACAAAAAAATACAAAAAGTGTTGGAAACCAGAACAGGTCCAATGTGAATCAGAGGGGGCATCAACTGACAAAATCTTAACTGTTCAAGTCAGATTCATGCCATTAATCTTCTATACTCATCTCTCCAATTTAGTTACCATGTTCCTCCCATCTCTCAATTGTGGATTGAAGGAGTTCACCGGAGGCGTATTTCCTATGTAGTTCCCACAAATGAATCTTGGACCCTCAAGATCGCCTTCTGAAAGCTGGTTTCTCACAATTTAGCCTCTGATACTTATCCCTCCTTTGACTTTGGGTTGTATGATTTACAGTCCTTCGGAGACTGATGATGGTGTGCTTCTTCTCACTGAGTTGGCTGCTTGTTTGGAGACAAGCCTTTAACATCCTAGACACTATTTTATCAGATAGCCGGGCACCCTCTAATCTCTACGCCTCATGTTGCTATAGCACCCCTATCTTCTGTATTTCCTTCTTGAGGACAATTATAGAGCAAGGCCATGATAGAAGAACTGATTGTTCTTAATTTGGAGCTAGGATTTAGTGTGAGTCCAAAACCCATTCCTAGATGCTCTATATGTTATATTAATATTTGTATTATTCCTGCAAACTTGTGACTGACATGCTCAGTGATTATTATTGTAGTTTTTCCTGACAATTATCCCCCTTTGTTTGTGTAAATAGTGTCCAGACATGAAAGAATTGATTCTGTTCAAGTAAATAATTCAGCTACTGTGATATGGAGTTAGCCTGTATGGGTGCAGTATCCCTCTCTCAATAGAACTTTAAAAAAATAGTACCAGGGGCTAAACAAAGACAATATTAACATAAAATAATGGTGCCCCAGGGGGATGATTGGTAAGACGCTTTATCATAAATTAACAAGGAGGTTTTGAAAGTGATCCAAAGACTAATAAATAAACAACAAAAACAAAATATAGATACAGGAGTTACAAATCCGAAAACACTTTAATTTGCATACAAATTTGATATTTAGGACCCGAGGAGAGATAATAAAATATGAATTACAGTTTCCTAGGCAACTTTCGAATGATTCAGATTCAATTTATACACACACACACACACGCATACCTATACTTATATACATAGGGAGAGAGCTTTTAGTACCAAGTGCTAGAAAAATTAGGTGGCAAAGCCATGCTCTCGTACTCTTCCTCTTGTTCTTACTCTATTCAAAGACAGTAATTTAATAATTCTAAAATGCAGAAGTTCCAGCATTTCTCAAATGAGAAATAACATTACTGAAAAAGAAGTAGATATTCACTATAAGCTCACAATTCTTATTTCAATTTGAATAAAATATTTCTTAAGGTAATAAAGAACTCTGAAAAGCTGAAAGAAGAAATAGATGAAAAATGAAATCTCAAATATAGAGACTTCTGGGCACTTATTTGGTGTCTTTTGATAAATTGTTTTATATTGTCTTCACAATAGAAGTACAATTACCAGCACTTTGAGTCTCTTAGGAGTTAACTATCTTGCCCAAGATCATATAGTTACTGTCAACAGAGCTTATCAAACCCAAGTATACTTGACTCCTATCTCCATGCTGTTTTCATGACAGTATGCTCAAAAATACAAAGATGAATCTTGAATTTTGCTTTGTCTGGTTCATATCGAGCAAGAAGCTTTGTAAAAACAAGGCAGACCAAAAAGAAAGGAAAGAAAGACATTCATAAGAAATGCAAAGAAAACCACAGATGACCTAATGGGCCAATGTGAAGTAGAGCACACACCGCCTGCTCTTCTGTTGCAGCTCAACGTTGCGTATTAACCGCCTCACAAAAATAACAATCTGCAAGCTATAAAAAAAATCTTACTTTTTACTAAGGGGAAGGCAAGGAATATTGTTCCAGATCGTGTCTGTTTTAACCCAGCTCAGTATTAACCAAACTCTGCCAGTCTTTGAGAAACCATTGATTTTGCACCTCTCTTTCTCAAGCCATCCAATGTATTTTAGTTGTGTTCTACACTCTATTTCTGCTGCACTTCAATAATTCCAGCATTTCCAGTTTGAGAAATTATAGCTAATTAATTACTCACTGTCCCTCTAGATCAACTTAAATTATTACAGAAAATGGGATTCAAACATTTTAATGTGCACTAGGGGGGGAAATCACATTGGTGATAATTATTGGCAATTAAATGCTCTTAAAAATTAGGAAGATAAATAGACTGCTATGCTGCCCGTCAAATCCCTCAGAGTCACAGAGGAAGAGACAGGAAGAAGTTACTGAAAGGACTGGAAGTGTATTGTTTAGAGGCAGAGAAAGCTTTCTGTGGAAGGAGAATGACTCCTAACTTTTGGGTTAAGTCTGTAAGCATTGCACGCTCATGGAAAAGCTACTTTAGTTTCAACATGGGCTGAGAATACAGTGATCCAAGTGGAAGGGTTGGGGAGACAATTCTTCATGTGTCCCTAGCATTTCAGTGCTTTTTTCTGAGCAGAGGTATTGGGTCACCTTTGTTACAGACTACCTGGATAGAGATGCTGCTTAGAGAACAACCTTTTTCTCCAAACATAAATATAGTATCACCCTCCAGAGCAAAGATCAGGCAATATATTTCTCACTCTAAAAAGATGCAAGCTCCCGAAACTCATGAACTACGTGTCATACAAATCAAGGTGGAGGTGCATACCATCCGGCCCTCTTCTTGCCACCTGGTGGGAATTGGAATTTCAGGACATGGTTCTATGAGTAATAAGGCTCTTTGTCTCCAACCCAGCAGTCTGTCTGTGTCCTCTGCCAGTATTCGGGAACCTGCAGCAGGCTCTCTTGTTAATTTGAAGGCAGGGCAACATTTCAGACCTCTCACAGTGCTTGGCAAAGACTCTGAAGATCAGTCGACATTTTCATAGAATACTCAAGCACAATGCTAGACTCTGCAGCCTAGACTAGTGGAATGGATATCTGTTATGCTGCCATTTCGACCACCTCTCAACCCCTTATTCTATCACTTATTAGTTAATTGATAGCCTCACCTTTAAAAAATAAGTTTTAAAAAGATCTACTTTCCAGTGTGGATCACATATACAAACACCTAATCCAGTGTCTGTCATCTACTAAGAAATCAATAAATGCTAACTATTATTATTAGCACAATTATTAGTAGAGCAGGAGTACAATATATGAAAGACATATCTCTAAATATTGTTACTATCTGCCAGTTTGGAGAGGAATTGTCTTTTCCAGGTAACCATGGTAACTTAATGATACACCAATGGGAACCGAATTACAAATGCAATTGTCTTGCTCATCTTCCTCTTCCTTATATTCTCCTTTTCCCTTTTGTTTGGCCACTCATTAAAACAAACAAACAAGCAAACAATTGGTGCCTTTCCCCCCCCTTTTGATTTCCAGAAAATAAGCTGACTCTTTTAATATTTTAAATAGTATATTCAAGCCTTTTCCTTATATTGGATTCAAGGAGTGTACTCAGTGTCAAACAATTTTCTGGTCTCCTGAGATTTGATTTCTACCTAACTTATCCTACTGACCCAGAAGTCTGTCTACAAAGGTCACCAAGAGGCCTTATGGGGCCACTTCCATCATTTTTCCATTACTGCTTTATATTATTAAATTTTTAATGCATTATAGGCTGTGTGTTTTAGCTGATTAAACAATAAGCATGATGACCATTCATCTTTATAGTACTGTTCTATTTGGCATGTGCTATCATTGTGTGTGTGTGTGGATGAAAACAAAGCAAGCACCCACGTATCGGGTTTGTAAGTATTTTTTTTTTAATTGTACTGTGTACGGTATGGTAGTTATATAATCTGTCAGCGTGCTTGGGCGTGAATTCTAGTCTGTCAATCAGGTCGCAGCTTGATGACCTCTTTGGGAGACTCTAAGGAGACAAATAGCTCACTGGAACGCAGCCATACTCTCTGCTTGTCTCCCTGCAAAACATTCCCTTTGACAAGCCATATCGAGCTATGCTGATGGCAGCCAGTGTCCTGGAGCTGAAAGAGCCATGTGGAGACTCACGTCAGCACTAAGATGCTTTCACTACCACTGGATCCACAAGGCTTTTCACCTACTGACCTGTGTTCTTCCTGCATTCAGTGTCATTGCATATGTTGTGTGAGTCCGAAGAGGAAATTAAAGACTAATGGTCTAATATCAGATCTACGGACTTGATCTGAACTGGGCTGGAATGTTTTCTTAATAAACAATTACTCTTTGATCAAAAGTTCTCTATTTCACATATATGAGTGTGTAGGAATTTGTTTCTCTAGTCAAATCCGGACGAACACAGACAGTTATGAAAAAGCTTATTATCAGCGAATTCTATTCGAGACAAGGTCACAAAAATACGAAAATCAATACAGGGTGATTAAACTACCTTCCCAGGGCTGTCTTCAATGTATTAGTGCTGTGATTTATACACCTTACAGAATTTTCCCAATGTACAATAAGTGTGTTTGGCTAGGTGAACAACATCCATATTCTTCCTGGGATGACCTGTAATCTCCTCTGCTCTTCTAAAATCTGAAATCTAATCATTTTTTTTTACTCTCTGCGAAGTTCTTGAACTTTACTGAAAAAGCCATGGTAATATGATCTGACTTTCCTCAGGTTCCTTCTGTTCAACTGGAAACCTCTGTGGCTGTACTTAACGTGTGCTTGATGTCTATGGCTAAGGTGTCTCCTCTAGCTCCCTTAATCTTATTACCTTCGATTTCCCCTGGATTTGGGATCACAAGGTATCCCCTACCTGTACCACTAGTATGCCCCTCTCTGTGGACATATTTGGACACATAATCCCATTTTAGCAAAAATATCTCCCCTTGGCTATCCTCCCATTTCCATTCATTCCCACCAAACTTTTAAAAGATCATGTACATCTGCAACTCCCTCATCTTCACACATTTAATGTAAACTCCCCTCTAAAAATGTACTGGACTTTCTTCACCGGAAGTACTCACACTTTATCTCTCTCCCCTGACTCATTCTTGGCTCCTTACCTAGAACATCTCTTTACCAGCTGCTGAAAATTAGACTCATTTTTAAATGCTGAAAGAAAAGGCTTCTCTTGCCCCATCACCTCACACCCTGAACCCAGCTAATGAATACTCTTTCTGCTGCTTCAGGCACCTGTCACACATTTTACCTTCTTAGGAAATTAATCATATTCTTCCTTAGACACTTGTTGATTTGTCACATCCCCCTGACTTATGGTAAATCACCTTGAGATCATGGTTTCCAGTTCAATTATGTTTAATGACTTGCAGTAGTAAGTACTTAGCTGCATTCATTGAATTCCTGCTAAGTGAAGAATAGCATATTGTAAATAATAAAGCAATAGAACAATGATACTTACAATGATTCTTTACTGAGAGCTAACTTTGAGCTCGGTGCTATGCTAAGTGCTTTACAGGCATTCTCATTTGACACTCACAACTCTTTGAGATTGCCAATATCATTATTTCTATTTTACTGTTAAAAGAAAGGGAGGTTTAGCATGGATAAGTAATTTCCCCAAGGTTAGACAGCGAGCTAAAGATAAAATCAGGTAAGGATCCCATGTCATTAAGTCTCTCCAAGATAAACTAGAACTTAAGAATATAGACATAATTAGAAATTTATCACCATGCTTATTTAATAAGAAAGCTCTACAGAATATTTCCAGGCCATTAAATATTCTATAATTGCATGAATTATAAATGAAAAATTTTACTTAGTGATTCACATGACAAAAAGCTTTTCTTATTATTTCCTTGACGTTAAAAATATAATTTTAAAAATCACAAATTACCCATGATCATTTTAAAGTTACCATTAAAAGGAGTAGGCAGTACGGTTTTTAATACTGTACCATTAACTCCATGAGCACTTTGTTAGATCTTCCTAGAATAATCCGAATCAGCATGACTCTGAGAAGAAAATAATACATCTTGGACAGACTGACAAACCCTTGCCTATGGGACATCCCGCGCAGTAACAGGGCATGATCGATGGAATGCATTCTGACAGGAGAGTATGACTCCATTTGTGATTTCACAAAGTACTCCTCAAGAAACTTGGACAAATAAAAATAATTTGCAGTTCCTATTAGGAATATATAATTGTCAAGGATTCCATGTGATTCTACATTGTGCACTTTAAGGGGCACTTTACAGAGAATAATCTTTGGTCTAGTAAAATTATATATACTTTATTTTTTATGATTGATATCAAGATAGTTCTGAAATGTCATCATCTGATTGATTAATTTGATGAATCTTTATGAAGGGCTTACTATTCTCCAAAATAATGAATGCATGAGCTTTAGGAGTTTTAGTGACGGAGAACACAATGACTAAGAAGAGGCCAATCCCTACATGTGGACACTCTTAATTTAGAAATAAAAAAGAGATAAGTAAGGGCAGGGTGATGGCACAGTGCATGTTATTTTATTGTGCAGCACAATCGAATCCATGCAACTCACAGCAACTCTATAAAACAGAGTGAAAGAGCCGAGCAAGATTTCCTAACAGAGTGGAAGAGCCGAACAAGATTTCCTAGGCTTTGACCTTCATGGAAGCAGATAGACTGGTCTTTTCCTTGTAGAGCAGCAGGTAGGCTTCAACTACCAACCTTTGAGTTTGCAAGCGAGCACATAACCATCGCAGCACTAGGACTCCTGCTATTTATAATGGATTGACATGCTAAGACTCAGAAGGGAAGCCATGGTCAGCTCTAATGAGCCCCATTGCCCTCACATCAATTCCAACTCACAGTGACACTGTAGCACAGGGTAAAGGTACCCCTTTTGGTTTCTAGGGAGGTGCATTTTTACGGGAGCAGAATGTCTCACCCTTCACCCAAAAAGACTCTAGCTAGATGGATAATAAAATTTTTCCCTGGGTGAAGGTATGGAAAATAGGCTGCTTTCTAACAAAAGAAAAATGATTTTTTTTCTAAGGGAATGGGAGTATAAAGAGAGAGGAGTGTGTCTCAGGCAGTAGGAACAGCTTAGGCAATGAGTCAGAGAAGTTTACCTAGAGCATTCGGAGGGTGACAGGTTTGGGCGATACCACATGTGACCTCTCTGCAAGCATGTTGAGAAACATGTCTCAAGAGAGAGTTAAATGCAAGATCATGGAGGGCTTTGTTGGTCATTTAACATGTGAGATTCAATGCTGCAGAGTCTGAGGAGGCCATGAAACTGTGGAGGGATAAGAATGATAAAATCAGATTTTGATTTGAGAAAAAGGTTCAGATGATCCATAGTGAAGAGACTGAATTGAAGATGTACAAGATTGAGGAATCAGGAGATGCTAAATATCTACACCGATCCAAGTGGAATATGATCAGGGCAAACTGAGACAAGAGTAGGGATGGAGAAAAGGAGAAAGACCAGAGCAATAGTTTATCACAGAGGGTATCTTAGAAAATAGAAATGAGTTTGCTTTTGTTGTCACGTTGAATAGAAGGAAACGGTGGAATTTAGAGGTTCGACGATGTAGTGCTGTAACAAATTTCCACAAGCTTAGTCCTTTCAAAGAACACATACTCATTATTTTACAGTTCTGAGATCAGAAGTTTAAAATTGGCAGGGTCGTGTTCCATCTGGAAGCTCTAGGGGAATTTTGTAGGAGGGTCACAATCCCAAAGGAGTTTTATGATGCCAGAAACGAAGAAGCATCTAGAGAGTGCCCACCTTCCTTGCCGCCTGGTCCTGTATTACTGTTTCTGGCTTCATGGCACTTCTGATTTTGACCCTCCTACCTCCTTCTTTTATATCACCTTCCAATTCTATTGGGCCTTTTCAGATAATCCAATAAAATCTTGCCATCCCTAGACACTTAAATGAATCACATCTCCAAAGTCCCTTTGACAAGTAAGGTATCATATTTGAAGGTTCTGATGATTGTGACATGAGCATCTTTGGACAACATTATTGTGCTAGCCCTAGAGCACATATGTTCAACGTTTTGGAATATGTAAGTCATTCCCAAGTGACCAAGAATTCTTCCATAGTTTGGGAATACTGTTGGACATTTAGGTAGATGAGAAAATAAATATAATTACACAAGGCTAGAACATATACCTCGATTTAAAATAAACATGTCAAATCGCTATCTAAAGTGTAATACAAAACACTTTTTCTACTATGTCAAGTTCATGCACATCAGAGGAAGATTTTGTGTTGCTTTCTTTGTAATTTTACAAAAGGTTTTCACCATTTCAAAAAGCCATGTCATCTTGATGCTGCCATTTGTAGATTACAGTTGTCAGTGTAACAAACTTGTATCTGTTGGCAAATCAACCAATGCCAAACTTTCAGCTTTGGAGGATACTTAATGGACAAGCCCCCGGATGGGCTCCGTTTAAAACAGCAACAACGTAGAATGTCATATTCAATGTATCTGTCTCCGGGCAGGGCTCAGCTCTGCACATCTTCATTCTAGATTTTACAAGTAGTAGCTCAGTGTTCACAGTTTATTCTGTTCCAATCCAAGTGGTTCTGCTGGTTACTCCTTGGTAGATGGAAGGTACATGCTCATCTTTGAATTAATCAGCATAACTTAGGTAATGAGTGCATTAAATAACAGGTCACGGTCAGGGATTGCCCTTTAAATCCACAGTCTATTCTCATCTGATACAAGTAAATAAGAAATAGGGGCGAGTGGACCCCTGCAGGAACGTGTGGATACTATTACTTGGAAAGTGGATGAATGGTAGAACAAAAATAGCTCAGTTTCAGTATACCTATTAAGTGCACACAATCTGTAACTTAATGTGCTTGGGATTTCAGATTTCAAAAATGATTCATAGCTAATGTATTACAAACGGTAAAAATCCTAGCTGAATTAAAGGAATGAAATTAAATTATCTTCAGCTACACCTGCTTTACATTATGAAAATTAAGGAAAGGAGCATTTTGTCAAAACTTGAAGAGGGGGATAAATCTATGTGTTATAAAAATATAATTGCTGTCTTTTATTGTCTGCACTTTCAAGAGCAATCAAGCTACTGGAATATAATTGCCACAGAGGGAGATTAAAAAAAAATTCCCTCACTGTTAAATCCCCAGAGACAAGTGTGTCGTACATAGTAAGCTTTTCCTAATCATCTAATCATATCTTGATTAAATGAGTGAATGAATATTACTGCTATTGTTAGGAGCCATCAAATTAGTTCTGACTCACAGCTGACCTATGTACAACAGAACAAAACACTGTCCAATCCTGCAGCATCTTCATATATTTTGTTGTTAGAATTCATTGTCATAGGCACTGGTTAAGCATTGGAGGTCTCCCTCTGGTTGCTGGTCTTCTTGCTTCCAAGGAGCATACTGGTTGAATTTCTTCCAAGACAGATCTATTTGTTCTTCCAGCATTCCATGATACTTTCAGTATTCTTCACCAGCACTGTAATTCAAATTCACCAATTCTTCTTTATTCAATGTCCAATTTTCACATGCATATGAATCAATTAAAAACACCATGGCCGGGATCAGGCACATCTTAGTCTTCAAAGTGACATCCTTGCTCTTCAACACAGGGGTCTTATGCAGCAAATGTGCCTAATACAATACAACATTTGTTCACTTGACTGCAGATTCCATGATCATTAATTGGGGATCCAAGCAAATGAAACCTTGACCATTTAAATCGTTTCCTGTTTACTTAGTGGGACAGTTGTGATGTTTTTTGTTTGTTTGCTTTGCTTTCCTTTACATTGAGTTTCAATCCATACTGAATGCCGCAACCATTGATCGTCTTCAACAGCAATTGCTTCAAGTTCTCACTTGCAGGAAGCAAGATTGAAGTCAATGAATATTTTGCCTATTTCTTTCTAAAGTGTATTCCATCAGTGAATTAGCCGATATGATCAAACTATTCATTATACAATGCGCTTTTTAAAAGTAAGAACTTTGAGAATACTTATGAACTATGGAAATTCTGATGAAGCATATTCTTAAGACAAAGAAATTCAGAGATCCACGGAGACACAGAGGTTCAACTCTACAAATGGAGGTAAGAAAAGCATACACAAAAATATTGGAGAATAATGAGTAACTATTATCAGCACATAGCATTCTAAAGTCCTTGATGTTGTTAATTGCCTTCTAGTAGATTCTGACTCATGGTGAACCAAGGGGTTTCAGAAGAGAAATGTGCCCTATATGTCTGGGGTCTTAAAGGGTTGAAGATAAACAAGCAGCCATCTAGCTGAGAAACAACAAAACCCACATGGAAGAAGCACACCAGTCTGCATTATCATGAGGTATCAATGGAATCAGGTATCAGGCATCTAAGACCAAGAACAAAATCATACCAATGTGAAGTGAGCAGCACGGAGTGGAGACCCAAAGCCCATCTGTGGAAAATTGGACATCCCCTTACAGAAGGGTCACAACGAAGAGGTGAGCCAGTCAGTGTGCAGTGTAGCAACCAAGAAACATACAGATTTCCTCTAGTTCTTTAATGCTCGCCCCTCACCCACTATCATAACCTCAATTCTACCTTAAAAATCCAGCTAGACCAGAGGATGTACATTGGTACAAATAAGAACTGGAAACACAGAGAATCCTGGACAGATAACCCCCTCAGGACCAACAATGAGAATAGAGATACCAAGAGGGTAAGGGGAAGGTGGGGGGAGCAAGAGGGGATCAATCACAAGGATGGATATATAGTTCCCTCCCTGGGGGACAAACAACAGAAAAGTGAGTGAAGGGTAACATAGGATGATGTAAGATATGAAAATAATAATCTATAATTTATCAAGGGTTCAAGAGCGAGGGAGGGTGGGCGAGGGAGAAGGAAATGAGGAGCTGATATCAAGGGCTCCGGTAGAAAGAAAATGTTTTGAAAATGATGATGGCAACATGGATGAATGTGATAAGAGATGTAAGAGCCCCCAATAAAAGTATTCAATTTAAAAAGAAATGGGCTCTATAGGGTTTTCTAGATTATGACTAGCAGATTGCTAGGCCTGTCTTCTTCCTAGGCACCTTTGGGTGTCTTCATTAGCCAACATTTCATCATGTGTACCACCCAGGACCTCCTCGAAGGACTTTACATATATTAAACCTCACCAGAGTCCTAGAAAACATTTTGATGGTTTTCTACAGGCAAGGAAATCGTGACTACATGAGTTTAACCTCTTCTAGTTCTCAGGTTATCAAATGGCAAAGGAAGAATTTGAAAGCAGAAATGTCTGCTTCCAGGGCACATGTACCTAATCGCCATGCAACCTTTTCCCACTAATTTTAAATAGCTCACCCACTAGAACTATAGTACAGATTTTTTAAAATGGGAATTCCTACTTATCAATAAAAAGAAAAACAATAAACTAGGGGTATATATTTCATTAATGAAATACACCATTCTGCATTTTTTGTTGCACAGAATTGTTCTGACTCAAATGTGGGTATGAGCACACATGTCATTTGCATGCATATCCTCACACACAGATACACAAATAAAGATAAAGGAATTCAAAAATCCACCAAAAGATTTACATTCTAAGCAATGTAGCAAAGTACAAGAAAAGAAATGTGTTTAGATTAGGTAATGTGGATCAATATATAAAGCACAAGATTTTAAAATAAGTAAAAATGGTTTAATGAGGTCCCACTGCTCCCTTAAAAAGGCAAAAAACTTAGTCTATTCATGAAAAATAGGGATAATACTTAAATCTTACCTATCTCAAAGGGTTGCAAGAGGATTAAATTTTTAAAAATAAGCTTTGGGTGCATCTGCAGACTTTCAGAGATGGTACATAGGAAATGTTACCTTTTGGTGCTCAATTTATTTTCCTTTTATAAAGACCGGACTCTCATTGCACTGACAACCCTCTTTATATCTTGAAGTTCTACACTGGTGTAGCATGGATTATTGAATGGAATTTTCAGTACAGGACATCAAATACTAGGATTAATGAAATCTCCAGAGGGTAAGAGAGTGCTCATGTGTGTAGTGTGTGTGTGTGTGTGGAGGTGGGGGGCTCTGTTGCTGTTGCTAACTTTAGCAAAAGGCAATAAGAGGACAGTTTCTTCACGATCTTCCAAGATGACACCTTGTTCTGGGTGACTAATGGTTCCATGTGGAACACGGAGTGCACTAGTTTCAAAGTGTAGACCCATGGTCAACAGCAGCATCACCTGGAAACTGCCGGTGATGAAAATTTCTGGGTCCCATCCTGAACGTACAGTGGCAAGTAAAATTCATCTGCCTTTAACAAGCTTTTTGGTTATTATGATACAAGCAAAAATTTGAGAACCACTGCTGTAATCTCCACCCTTTCATAGTCTAGTAAAAATCCGCTACCCAACTCAAATCAGACAACTCTATTTGTGATTTGGGGTTGTTTAAAAGCTGGGTAGGGCTTGATCAAGGGCAATGTAACTGAGAGGTATTGCTGCAACCCAAATGAAGGCTGAGCATGATCGTGGGACAACAGGAAAGTAAAAGGAAATAGAGGACAGAATTAGGAGGCAAATGGGCATTTATAGAGGTCTAAATACAGGTATGTACATATGTAAATATATTTATGTATGATGATGGGGAAATAGATATATGTGCATATATTTATAGGTTTACTACTAAGGTAGCAAATGGAGATTGGGCCCCTACTCAAGTACTCCCTCAATGAAAGAACACTTTGTTGCTCACCTTCCTGACACGATCGCTGAAGACAAAGTGGATGCATAAGCAAATGTGGTAAAGAAGGCTATTGTTGCCTAGCTACCAAAAGATATAGCATCTGGGGTCTTAAAGGCTTGAAGGTAAACAAGCAGCCATCTAGCTCAGAAGCAACAAAGCCCACATGGAAGAAGCACACCAGCCTGTGTGATCACAAGGTATCAAAGGGATCAGGTATTGGGCATCAAGGAACAAAAACTCATAGCATTGTGAATCAGGGAGAGTGCAGAGTGGGGACTCAAAGCCCATCTGTAGGCTACTGAACACTCCCTTACAGAAGGGTCACAAGGAAGAGATGTGGCAGTCAGGGTGCAGTATAGCACCGAAGAAACACACAACTTTCCTCTAGTTCTTTAATGCTTCTTGCCCCCCACTATCATGATCCCAATTCTACCTTACAAATCTGGCTAAACCAGAGAATACATACTGGTACAGATAAGAACTGGAAACATAGGGAATCCTGGACAGATAAACCCCTCAGGACCAATAATAGAGTAGAGACACCCACAGGGGAAGGGGAAGGTGAGGTAGAAAGCAGGAACCAATCACAAGGACCTACATACAACCCTCTCCCTGGGGGACGGACAACAGAAAAGTAGGTGAAGGGAGACATTGCACAGTGTTAGACATGACAAAATAATAATAAATTATCAAGGGTTCATGGGGGGGGATGAGGAGCTGATACCAAGGACTCAAGTAGAAAGAAAATGTTTTGAGAATGCTGATGGCAAGAAATATACAAATGTGCTTGCCACAGTGGATGGTTGGATGGATTATAATAAGAGTTGTATGCACACCAATAAAATGATTTTTTAAAGGGGGAAAAACATTTTCAAACAGTAAAAAGAAAAAGAAACAATAAAACCTAGACAAACTCAGTATGCACTCAATGAAAATAGCTTATTGCAGCTTTATCTAGAGTAATTTCTCTGAATCTGGCACTCATCCTAGGCTCTCCTAAGGACTCTTGTTGATCATATTGGGCCCATTGGATAGTCAAGAATGATTTCCATATCTCAATATCCTTAATTATATCTTCAACCACATGTTTAGCATGTAAGGTACTAACATCCACAGTGTTTTAAAGATCGGGATGTGGACATATTACGGGCCCTCTTTCTATCTTCCACACTATTCTAGAATACACAAAAAGTTTGGTATTTTAAACAATAGTCATTCAGTTAAGCAATGCAGGCACAAGAAAAAAAATTTCTATTAAATGTCACATTTTATGCAAATATATTTACATAGATCATAGAAAGAAAGACAGACAGTAACAAAAAGACAGACAGTAACATATTATAACAAAAGCAAATATATTTGAAATAAAATGAATTGTCTCTGTTTTGGAAATGAATGGGAGCATTCTGTGAACATTGTGCATAAAATAAAACAAATCTAGTCAATTATAGATAGCAGAAAGATTATCTGGGACAATTACGTGTAACTACAGCAGGAAAGAAGAGTTGGGTAAGCATATTTATTGTAAGTCATATGTGAGGAAATGATCAGATAATTCAATACATCTTCAAAATGAGTCAGTAAATGAAGGATCTAAAGGATCCGTTCTTTCAGAGAAAAAGAGAAAAGAACACCACCACGCCAAGCCCCGTATCCATCCTCCGCAAAGCACCATGCAAAATAGAATGCCCTGCAATGAGAACGACTTTGCCTCTTTTTCTTCTTCTCTCCTGGAGCAGAATGCCCTTCGGCCGACTGGAAAGCCCTTCCCCTTTTCCAGAGGGAAGATGGATGCTACTTGACAGAGCCCCAGTTCCTCTGGTGCCAGCCTTTCTGTCCTGCTTCCCTTTTCTTGTCAATGACAGAAATCTACAGGCATTCACTGGTTGCGAACATTGATCACGTCTTACACAGGGGACATACATTATATCAGAAAGGAAACATGTGGTTTGAAAGTATGAGTCATGCTCATGCACCATGAAGAAAGGCCATTCCACCACACATGTAGAATGTGTGTGCCTTTCTTGCAAGCCCAGAAATGACTATGAGCATTAAATATGACTCCTTTACTTAATTAGGCAGTCAGATAAGAATTTATAAAAATCCAATTTTATAAGTTATATTTATAATAACCTTTGCAAACATCAAGATGTTTTTGCTGTAAAAATGTAACGGTAAGCAATTCACTATAAATGATCATGAAAATCCAGTTTAGGAATCCAATAATATGATTTTGTATCTTTTTCTTTTGCTAGTTCTATATTTACTAATGATAAGTTAGGACACTAGTTCTCAAAAGGGTAGTCCCTAGACCAGAAGTGTCATCACTATCTGGGACCATATTAGGAAAACAAATGATCAAGCCCTCTCTCAGATTTACTGAAGGAGATAATCTGAAGTTAGGGACCAGAAAATCATGCTTAACCAGATGCCAAGGTGATTCCAATCCAATCCAGCATAAACTTTTAGACATACTAAGCTAGAGTAAGGAACGTGACCATTACTGAAAAATAGCATTCATACCCCATGCAAGTAAAATTATCCTGAAGATAACGAAAACATGGTTGCAGCAACACATTGACAGAGAACACGAAATTCAACCTGGACTCAAAAGAGGACGTGGATCTTGCCTGAAAGCAGAGAATAGCAGACAGATATTGAGCTCTGTCTTACTGGCTATGCAAAGGCGTTCAGATCTGTGGGACAGAAAACAAATATGAATAGTGTTGTGAAGCAGAGGAACTCCAAAACACATAATTGTGCCCACTTGGAACCTATCCCTACACAGTTTTTCCAAGAGAACAAGGGGATACTTTATGGTCTAATATCAGGAAAAGGTGTGTAGATGTTGTATTTTTCATCAATTAATTTAATCTGTATACTGAGCAAATGATTCGAAGTGGGGTTTTATGACAAAGAACGAGGCATCAGGGGTGAAGGATGACTTACTAACAATATGCGAACATCACAACCTTGTTTGCTGAAAAGTGGGGACTTGAAGGATGTATTGACAAAGACCAGACTACAGCCTTCAGTAAGAACTACACCTCAACATAAATAAAATAAATAAATTAAAAATTCTTATATTTTACCGTTAACATCATGATAAATTGAGAAATTTCTGAAGTTGTCAAGGATTTCATTTCTCTTAGATCCATAATCAAATCCTACTAAAGGAGCAGTCAAGAAATGAAATGACATGTTGCACTGGGCAAAACCACTTCAAAAGATCTCTTCAAAATGTTCCAAAGCAAAGATGTCCCCTTGAAGATTAAGATGTACCTGACCCAAGCTTAGGTATTTTTAACCACCTCATATATGTGTGAAAACTGGACACTGAATAAGGATTATTGCAGAATTGATGTCCTTGAACTATGCTGTTGGAGAGGAATATTGAATACACCGTAGTCTGTCAGATGAATGAGTAAGTGTGTCTTGGAAGAATGATCCCTAGAAATGAGGATGGTGAACTTCGCCTTGTAGACTCTGGACGTATTATCAGGAGGTGCTAGCCCCTGGAGAAGGACATCATGCTTGGTAAAGTAGAGTTTCAGTGAGAATTAGAAAGGCCCTCAACAAGATGGGCTGACCCAGGGGCTCCAAAAATGGATTCACAAAGAAAAGACTTCCAGGATAGTTCCACACTAGGTAGTGTTTAGTTCTATTGCACTCAGTGCCCTGTTTGGTTATACAGTTACCGCTAGCTTTGGGTAGGGGATTGGTTCTAGTACCCCTCTCCATACCAAAATTTAGGAATTCTCTCAAGGTACTTATATTAAAAGTATAGGTTTTTAAAACATATAACCTAGTCAATCCTATTATAGACTTTGAATCCTCTTTTTCATACTCCAAGCTCACTGCTATTGAGTTAATTTCAACTTATAGTGACTCAGTTATACACAATATGGTGTAAATATTAGTACACAGCACCTCAGGCTTTGGGGAATTGCTTTGACCACTTAATTGCTTTGGGGGAGCTATTTTCCCAGAAACAAAGGGTGTACAAAACACAAGTTGTGCAAGAACAAGATAGGAGGCTAACAATGCTTCAACAAGGAGTGTTGGAGAGAAACCCATAGTTTGAGAAAGCGTTAGAGGCCACAGCAGGGAAGCTTACACTAACTTTCATTCTTGGAATTAGTTTAGTGCTGGGTGGGTAGCAAATTCCAGTTTTACTCTCCGGAATTTTTTACCCTCATTTGGTTGAATCCATGGATATGACAGGCCAATTTTACATAGTGTTCCTATGGGTCTTAACTGGCGCAACAAGCAAAACAAGCAAAAGTAAAGTTACAAACTATTTCAAGAAAAAAAGTGCTCTCATTTCGACATGGAATTTACAGGGTATCTAATCACCGTGAAGACCAATTTTCTTTCACAGCTTAGAAAACACAGGGCATAGCTTCAGGTTCCATGTTACTTGAGCAAATTTATAAGAAATGTTGTAATCATGTTAGTAAACCAAAGGGAAAGGCTTACAGATAGATCAAATGGACAATAAGATGTACATTTTCTTTTCATTACCTCAAGCCAAACACCAGAAAACCATTCATTGCTCTTCACAATATAAAAAGTACTGAGACACTAATGATGGTCAGTTCATTAAGTGCATATATTAAAATTAAAAACAAACAAACTTATAGATGAAGTCTTAAAAGAAAGCATTTATTTTCTAGAGGTATTTTGAGTTGGATATTTGTGCTTCTTACAGCTTTAATTATTTTAATCAGTTATTTTTCAATACAACAAATAATCCAGGTTTGTATAAGGTGACTAAGTTAAACCCTGTCTAACTACAATATTTTAGTCTTTTTTTTTTTTTTTGCAAGTATGGTTTAGAGTCTCAGTCTCCAGGGACATGGCTCAGAAATATTTTCTTTAAAATTACTACTTAGAGGATTATCAAGTACACTAAAATGTGAGAACCATTGTTCTACCTGGATACAAGTAACCATAAGGCAGCTTCATAGGTTTGGTTTGCAAGCAAGCCCAACAGCTCCCTGTTCCGTAAGGAAAGAAAGACAGCAATCCCCCTCCTTGGCTTGTGACCACATACATGTTCTCATGTCAAATTCACCAGGTGTTCTTCCAAAGTCTCTCCATTCCAACTCGATGTTCATCTTTACACAAATTCCTAAAACATATGATTCTCTCTGATTCTATCGTGATTACCGCACATCTGTAACGGTTCTCTGTTCAGTCACAAATGAAGCATTGGAGTTCTCTGTCCAGTGCTCTCACCTCACAGGTGTTGCTTTGCCACAGCCCACACCATACAACTTTATGACATTCAACTGTCAGAGATGTATTTGCTATGTCTCCATTGTGCATTTCAATCAACTAAAAAGCTTAGTATACCACAGATCACGAAGCTCCAATACCAGAGTTTCTGATTCAACAGATCTGGGGTAAAACCCAGTACCTTCCAAATCTAGTAATTTACCAGGTGATAATATTCTATTAATCTAGATAACACACTTTGAGAACCATTGCTACAAACAATTAGCCAAAATCAATGAGTCCTATGTAATATCATCCTTATATAACGAACTACCTTTATAAATACATTCTGTAGGTTTTGTGCTTATTATTGTCTGTGCATGTCTACCTAGATTAGATAGGTGGGATAAACAATCAGGAGGAGAAAACAATGGGACCAACAGTTCCAAGGGGACATGGGAGAGGGAGAGACAGGGGAAAGGAAGTGGGTGTTAACAAACCCAGGGATAAGGGAACAACAAGTGATCTAAAATCGATGGTAAGGAGGGTGTAGGATGACTGGTAGGGATTGATCAAGGGCAATGTAAACAAGAGGAATTACTGAAACACAAATGAAGGCTGAACATGATAGTGGGACAAGAGGAAAGTAAAAGGAAAATAGAGGAAAGAACTAGGAGCAAATGGGTATTTATAGAGGTCTAAATGCAGGCATGTACATATGTAAATATATTTATATGTAACAATAGGGAACTAGATCTATGTACATATATTTATATGTTAAGCATTAAGGTAGCAGGTGGACATTGGGCCTCTATTCAAGTACTCCCTCAATGCAAGAACACTTTGTTTTTATAACCTGGAATTCCATGATGCTCAGCTTCCCGACAAGATAGCTGAAGACAAAATGGGTGCATAAGCAAATGTGGTTAAAAAAAAAAAGCTGATGGTGCCTGGCTATAAAAAGATATATTATCTGGGGTCTTAAAGGCTTGGATAAACGAGTGGTCATCTAGCTGAGAACCAACAAAGTCCACATGGAAGAAGAACACCAGCCTGTGTGATCATGAGGTGTTGATGAGATCAGGTATCAGGCATCAAAGACCCAGAACAAAAAATCATATCAATGTGAATAAGGGGGCATGGGGAGCGGCAGAGTGCAAAGTCCAACTGTAGACAATTGGACATCTCCTTACAGAAGGGTCACAAGGAAGAGACAGACCAGTTAGGGTGCAGTATAGCACTGTTGAAACATACAACTTTCCTCTAGTTCTGTAATGCTTCCTACCCCCAACTATCATAACCCCAATTTTACCTTATAAATCTGGCTACACCAGAGAATGTACATGGGTACAGATACAAGCTAGACCACAGTGAATCCAAGACAGATAAACCCCTCAGGGCCAATAATGAGAGTAGGAGGGAAGGTGGGGGGAGAAAATGATCACAATGATCTACATATAACCCCCTCCCAGGGGGATGGACAACAGAAAAGAGGGTGAAGGGAGACATTGGTCAGTGCAAGACATGACAAAATAATAATAATGTATAACTTATTAAGGGTCATGAGTGTGGGAGTTTGGGAGAGGAAGGGGAAAAATGAGGAGCTGATACCACGGGCTCAAATAGGAAAAAAATGTTTTGAAAATGATGATGGTAACAAATATAAAAATGTGCTTGACACAATGGATGGATGTATGGATTGTGGTAAGAGCTGTACGAACTCACAATAGCTGTATCCAAAACAGCAACAGCTATATTAAAAACAAATAGCCCCAAACAATTGTTAAGGAAATACATGGTGGTTTTACACGTCTCATAAGAGAACTATGCTTCGTAGAGTTTCCAATAACTAAGTTTTTAAAAGTACATCACCAAGTCTTTCTTCCTAGGTACCGCTTTCTGGACTCAGATTGCCATCAGGTAGGTTAGCAGCCAAGAACATTAACCGCTAGCACCCTCCAGGGACTCCAACATTGTAAATACATATAGTATCAAACAATTTTTAAATATGAAAATCTTCATTTTTATAACTAATTAGCCTTTATTGACACCAACATATACTTTAGTTGACACTAAAAAGAACCGAGATAATGTTTTGTTGGTAATCACAAGGTGCATAACATTGAAAAGAATGAGAATTCTATAACACTCCATCGTGTTCATAAGGAAAGTGTACATGGATCAAGAGACAGTTGTGTGAACAGAACAAGGGAATATTGCGTGGTTTAAAATCAGGAAAGTTGTGCATTACAGTTGTTTCTCCTCACCCTATTTACTCATTCTAGATATTGAGCCAATAATCCAAGAAGCTGGATTATATGAAGAAGTGCACAGCATCAGGATCAGAGGAAGGCTTAGTAATAACCTGTGCTATGCAGTTGACACAACTTTACTTGCTGAGAGTAAAGAGGACTTGAAACAATTGCTGATGAAGACCAGTGGTTTCAGCCATCACTATGGATTATAACCCAATGTAAAATAAACTAAAATTCTCACCACTGGATCAATAGGTAACATCATGATAAATGGAGAAAAGATCAAAATCACCAACCATTTAATCTTGCTTGGATCCACAATCAATGCTCGTGGAAGCATCAGTGAACAGATCCAAGTACACATTGAATTGGACAAATCTGCTGCACAAGTGCTGGAGAGCAAGGATGTCATTTCAAAGACTAAGGTACACCTAATGCATTTGAACATATTCAAAGTACCATGGGTTGATAAAAGTCCACACAGATATGTCTTGAAAGAAATACAGCCAGCCTAAGCCTCACAAGCAAGGATGTGAAGATTTTGGCTCACAAACTTTGGACATGTTATCAGGAGAGGCCATTCCCAGGAGAACACCATGCTTGGTAAAGTGGAGGAACAAGAAAAGGAAGGAGGCCCCTGACACTGTAGATTGACACAGTGTCTGCAGCAATAGGCTTAAACAGGAACAACTGTGAGGATGACCAGGATCAGAAGGTGCTATGTTCTGTTGTGCCTTGAGTAGATAGGCATTGAAACCTACTTGACAAAACCTAACAGCAACAAAACTTGAAGAAATGGTATTTTAAATCGCTTTAAACACATGTTTTACATTGAATAAGGAAGACCTAAAAAATGGATGCATTTGATTTATGATGTTAGCAAAGCAGATTGAAAGTCCCACAGATTGCCAAAAGAACAAGCAAATCTGTCTTGGAAGAAGTACACCCAGAATGCTCCTTAGAAGTGAAGTGATCATGGCAAGATTTCAGGTAGAGTACTCTGGACATGTAATCAGGAGAGAACAGTGCCCAGAAATAGATATTAGGTTTGGTAAAGGAGAAGGGCAGTGCAAAAGAGGAAGACTTTCAATGAGATGTATTGAGCTAGTTGCTGAAACAATAGGTTTAAACAGAGCAACCCTTGTGAGAATGGCTTACTACTGAGCAGGGCTTCTGTTGTGCATAGGGCTGCTATGAGTCAAAATTGACTTGAAGACACTTAACAACAGAGAGAGCATGTGTGTTGTCCAGAGAGATTTAGTCAAATAATTTGAATAGTTCCAAAAACCTTTAATTATTAAATCACCAGAAGCTTATTCTTTGCCAAATAAATTTATTTTCAATTTAGTAACAAGCTTAAAATGTATTATTTGAACACACATTCACATTCTCCTAATTAAGAAGTCTATTTTACACACACACATGCATAAAACTCCACAATTATTATTCAAATGTATGTAGTGCTATGTTGAAAGCATTTTTTTTCTCCCCATTTGCCATTTCTGTTGACATTTAGAAACATAGACATGATATTTAGGTTGCGCTCAGATAATTATTGTTCTATGTCTACAGTCTTAATTTTGCATGACTAATAAATTCATGATTGAACACTCTATTTCCCAAATGTTAACTAAGTTTGCCTCTATTTATACCTCTCATAATCCTTGATAGTGCTTAGTTACAGCTATAGACTTTCCCTTCACCCTTTTTGAGAACTTTGATTTATATAATGCTCTTTTTTTTACACTTATACACAGTCCCAAAAAATGCAATAGAACTGATATTATAATCATTTTGTGTTAGCTACATACTGTGCTACATGATTTATATGTTTCGGCTTTGTTAACTTATCCAAACAACATCCCTACTGCCTGCTAGGAAAGTAAGGAGTCTCATGTCTATCTTATAGGTGGAAACATCAGGGTTCGATGTAGGTAAGATAATTCAGATCAACCTGCATTTTAATTCCAGTGTTCTTGCTCTTTCCATTTTACCTTATATAAGCCTCTTGGGGGTGCACTTCCTGGGCAACCAAACACATTGATGTTTCAAACCATATCAGTGGCACTGTGGACGAAACATGCTAAGTGATCTGTGCTCACAAAAATTAAAGCCATGAAAACTCTATGCAACTGTTCCACTCTTTAACACCTGGGATCTCTCCTAAGTCACAAACCAAAACCAAAACTAACAACAAATTGCACATATACACTACATAGCCTTTAGATTATGGCTTTTTGCGGTAGACAGCATTCATCATAGGCCACAACAGAATAATCCTACTTGGAAACCCATTTAAACGAGCTGGACTTCACCTTACAGATTAAAGCAAATGGATTTTTCTTATGGCCATAAAGCTGAAAACACCCTAGTGTAAGAGGAAGCATATGACTGGCATCCCAATGTTGTGTTCTTGGAAACCATTGGGCTTTGCTTCAAATCTCCTGCTTTCAATGTTATCAAACAATTGACAACCTAAGATAAACCGTTGTAATTTTCAATCTTTGTGTTGATTTTTAGACATGTTTAAGTTCTGCTGGCATAACTATGCCGTAGTGAACAAGCATTATAAATGTATTTTGCGTTGTATCTAAAACAATAGGTATAAATTGCACAGCCATGTTCATGGCAGCACTGTTCATATTAGCCTAATGAGACAAATGTCCTAAGTACTACTCCTCAACAGCAAACAGACGATGGAACATCTATAAGATGGAACTTAGATAGGCTGCCTCAGGGAGTGGATTCAGCTCCAGGTTTGAAGGGTGTCTTGGGTGTTCCACCAGTCTCTATTAGAGTAGCAAATCTGGTCATTCTTTGACTGTGAATTTTTGTCTTCCTCTGCTACCCTCCTCCCCAGACTCTGTCTAGTACATTCTATTGTGATCTGGTCCGAGTGGTCAGTAATGGTAGCTAGAAACTATCTGCTTCTGATCTCAGGATACCGTGGTTTGCTTAGTCCATTAGACCTTTAGGGTAATTGTTTTCTTAAGACTTTGATATCCTTCACTCTTTTTTGTTCCGGATGGGAAGAGACAAAAAGTTGTACCTTAGATGGTCTTTATTCACCAAAGTTTGATGTATGAATTTTTTATAGACTATTATGTTCCACTTCATGTATATCTCACCACCCTGCAGTTCTAAACCCTCAAGCAGCCCAGTGACTCTTCATCCCAAGATGGTTCATTATGACTAAGAAGTCTGTACAACTTTCCCCCCTGCATCCTCCATTACACACCTAGATATGTCTGTAGCACAAACAAATATGTATGCACAATTATACTCTTCAAAACCTATAATACACATACTCGCTCTTCTTACATATATACTTATGGATCCACTCATCAATGATGGTTTGTTATTCCTATAGGATTTTATATGCCACACATTTATCTTTAATGACTTGTACTCTTTCATAGAGAGTCCCAGTGTCATCTTCTGCCTTGGGATCAACTTAACATGAATAATAAGATAAGATAAAAGAACATCATTGTGTTGGGGCTCTGAGAGATTTTCCTTCTGTTTCCATTCTTACCAATAGCTAGGAGGTTGGCACAGTAGTTATTCACTAGGCTGTGAGTCACGAGGTCAGATGTTTGAAATCACCAGCCACTCCTCAGGAAAAAAGATGGGGTATTCTGCTCCCATAAAGTTACAGCAGAGGTTCCCAACCTGTGGGTTGTGACCCCATTGGGGGTTGAATGAGCCTTTCACAGGGTTGCCCAATGAATAACAGTAGCAAAATTACAGTGATGAAGTAGCAATGAAAATAATTTTATGGTTGGGGGTCACCACAACATGAGGAACTGTATTAAAGGGTCGTGGAATTAGGAAGGTTGAGAACCACTGAATCACAGTCATAGAAATGTACAAGAGCAGTTCTGCCCTGTCTTAGAGGGTCACTGTGAGTCAGAATTGAGTTGAGGGCAGTGAATTTGTTTGTTTGTTTGTTTTACCAGTAGCAAGCTCTATTTCCTTTCCAACTTGGATTAACCAACATGAGGTTTTTCTTTTGGTATATCTCTAATTCCTTTGTAATTCTGTGAGATAGTCTCCAAGACTCTGCTCAAATCTAAAATTCTTGAAACCAGGAACATTTTAAAGGCACAATGAAAATTACCTGAGAACAACAGTTTGGAAACAGTACAACAGTATGATTGGAATTCAAGACACTTTGCAGCCAAGGACTGGAGCCTGCTGTTCAATAAAAACCAGTGCCCTGAAAATCTCACCATCCTGACTACCAAAAGGTGGAGCTTGAGCTTGCATGGTGCAGAAGGGATTTTCCACAGTCCTGGCCCCACACATATTGATAGTCACTGACAAAGAGCACTGTATTATGCTACTGAAGACGTTATTCAGAAGGTCATGGAAGAGATGAGTGTTGCTCTGAAAGTACACACACACACACACACACACAAGATCATAAGGAGATTTTTTTTTTTTGCAAAATGAAAGGTTAAAAATTGTGGGGGGAAAAATCTATGTGACTTAAAAACACCGGCAAATTAGTTTCACGCGGAGAAACTACTGTTGTATTTAAATGATATTATAATGCCAAACGCATACTATGATTGGTTGAATAAAATTTAATTGTAACTTTTTGATTTCAAAGTCATTATATAATATAAAGGCTCCTTCGATTGTAGGTGGCCATAGAAGAATCAGTTACTGATTACGTACCTGGGATTGAATAAATCTGTCACACTAGCTGCAACACAGACCCTGGAAATGGCCATTCTAAGGACCGAGTCGACATTTATTCTTTTACTCAAGCACTTAGCCACTCATTCATTCATCCCATGCTGGGTTTGGGAACATTCACTCATTCATGCGAAATTCAAATATTCAATGTCTGTGCTGGGTCGCTATGAATTAGAATCGACTCAGTGGACAGTAGGGTGAGTGCTGGGATCTGGAGATAGAAAGCAATAGGGTAAACTGGGCACTTGAGGAACTTGTCACTTGTCATCCAGTAGGGGAAGACAGACAGACACACCGCAAGTACACTGAATACAAAGGTCATCATGAGTGATAGGGGAGGAAGTAGAAGTTGAAGGCACGGAGGAAGAAGTGGCTCAGTAGCAGAAACCTGCCCAGGAAATTCAGAGCCATAATGAAAATATATTTCTCCCTGTCACCTCCATCTTCTTTATGCCTCAAAAAGTTTAAGGATCTTTATGTGGACATTAATGTTTTTCAACTGGAGGAAGACGAACAGGAAACATTTGAGTCAATATGGATACAGCACTGTTTACAATCACTGAGATTTATTGGACCTGCATAGCCATATACCGCCAGGACATGTGTTTCTTTCCAGACAGAAGTGTCAGGGAAGAAAACGAGTGATTTCAAAGCCAGCTATCCATTTTCAGCATGGTGATTTCCTTTTGTGACCTTTTCTAACAGATATTTCCCTGTGGGTACCAGGACATATCATTTATGCATGCCATCTACTGCCATCAAGGCCATTGCAACTCAGAATGGCCTGGCTGCGGCAGAGTAGAACTGGCCCTTAGGGTTGCCAAGGCTGTAAATCTTTATGGAAGCTGAAAGCCACATCGTTCTTCCTCAGAGAGGCTGTTGGTTTCAAACCACCGACCTTTACATTAGCAATCAAATGCCTTAATCACTGAGCTTAGCTCATTAATGCCTTGGTATTCAAATTTATAAAATGTTCAGCTTCCAAATGACTGAATGAACAGTAAAGGTCAGCTTTCTCGTCAGTTTCTCTAGGGCTCAGTTTAATTTGTTTAATATATTATACATGTGTCAGTTTGCTATCTTCTCTTCTCAGAATGATTCGGCCTCTGCCATGTCTTTCAATTCCATCTTCTCTGTCAAGTTTCTACCATCAGTGGCCTCGTTCAGAGATGTTATTACCTCTCACCGTGACTATTGCAATTGCCTCCAAACTTATCTCTGTGCCTCCAGTCTCGGTCTGCTCTTTTCCAATCTATAAATTACCATTAAATGAATTTGCCTAAAGTGTAACTTAGTCCTGTTCCCCCCAGTGGAAACATCTTTTGAAGCTGCCGAGTACCTACTGAATTAATTATAAACTCATCACTTTCTATATGCAGGACCTTCACAATCTTGGCACTGGAAACACTTAGGAGCAGGTATCTCATGAGGAGTTTGGGGCTCCAGCCATGCATGAGCAGTCCCACTGAACAGTGAGAAATCCTTGGTAACACAATGGAGAAGTGATAGGCTTCTAAAAGAAGGTTCATTAGTTTGAACCCACAAGTGGTAGTAAAAACCTGGTGAGTTGCTCCCAGAGAGCTTACAGCCCAGGAACCCTTACTGGGTCACACGGAGTCACTCTATGTTGGAATCTACCCAACCACACACGACAACAGCAATCATCATTAAATCAGAATAAAATTGTCATGTGGACTAGTCAATTATACAATTATAATAGCCATTAAGAAAGATGAGATGCAATGCCATAGAGTTACCTTTATCTCCATCCCACGACCAGAATGGAAGAATATACTTCACACAGCTCACACTTAACCAAATCAATAAATGATCTTTCAAAAAACGGCGCCGTTGTACAACACCAGGCCTATCGGGTTCCAGGCAGTATTGTGATCATTTCCTCGAGAAAGACTTAAATAAGGAGAAAAGAATGGATCTGGAAATCAATATTTTACAATGTCAAATGATTATCACAAGAGTCAAAGTTACATAATGGAGTTAGAGTAGGTGCTATGCTTTACTCCAATTGCTTCAACTAGAATGCTATATCCTCTGTCCACCAAACTCTTTTGCCATTCCTGTCATCAAATAACTATCACCCAACATATATCATTTGTACCCGCTCCTGTCATTTTCCCTCATTCAATAATAGTTTTAGAGCCTGGGGTCCCGGCATGGTGCAAATGGATTGTACTTGGTTGCTAACCAAGAACTTGATAGTTCAACCCCACCGAATCAGTGAAGTCAAAGGACAGCCTAGTGATCGATTTTACAGACATGAAAAAGCCAATGGGGCAGTTCTACTCTGCAATACATGTGTTGGCATGAGTCAGAATTAATTCAACAGTGCCAGACTCAGGTTTTTGTGATTTTTTTTCAATTGTTAACATTTCATTGTGATTTTGGTGGAATTTTATTGAGCAAGTTGGTTTTTCCTGAAACAATTCATAAAGTTTCCTTTCATGGCCCAAATGGCAATCTCTGCATTGTGGTAGTTCCCTTTCCATTTCCCCCTTGAGTTTTCTATTTCCAGTCTTCTTTCCTTTCTAGCCATTCTTGCTTTTGGAGCCTGATTGCTGGGCAAATGCTCCCCTTCTGATCTCATGTGATTGGTGGTTCTCAAGGTTTGCTTTTGCAGGACTTAGGTTACTGTCCCACTCATGCATCCATGTATGTGTGGTCATTTCAAAGGACACAAAGGTGCTTCATCTAAAAGTCCCCTCCATACTAAACTCCAGTTTTTCACTACCCAATTTCAGCAACTCATATCTCACCATCCTTAGTCACAGAACTATTTCCAAAATTTTATTTTCCAAAACCCCCAACCTTTTCATGATTTGGGGTACAAGGTTAACAAAACCTTTTGCCCTCTTTATTCGAAGTTGATCTTTGGTTAACTTTCTAGCTCTGGTCCTCTAAACACAGAAAACAAATGGTATGTCAAAGATGTTACAGTACCTCATTGTTCATGGCAAAATTTAGCCCTGATTGCTAAATTATACATGGACTAGAAGGACCTCCAAGTGGCCTATAAAAATCCCAGAGCAGATGTCAGACTCTGGGGGCTTCCCTTAGTGAGATGTCTTGTAACCAAGTATGTTCTCAGAGGCTACCCCTACAGATTTGGGATAGGAAATGAGGGCTACTGGAAAGGGAGGCTCTTAAAGGTAGGTAATTCTCACATCTGCCCAGTGTGTGAATCGTGTTCCCTTGTTACTTGGGGAGGGGATGAAAGATAATGCCCTCCCCTTCATGGTTGTGAGAATAATTCCAAAAGGAAGAAGGCACTTGTGCTGTTAGATAGTGCTTCCTGTTTTGTATCCTGCTATGTGAATGTGATTCTAAGTGTGGCCTATGGTAGGTCTCTAAGTCTAAATACTTGGACTCTGAGAGTTGTAATCATCATCTCTTGTATCTCCTTCAGAGATTTATTGTAATCATCTTCTTTTGTATCATGCTAACTCTCGTCTCTCCAATCCAAAATATGCCTTAACCTAACAGGTTAAGCTCATGGAAAATTATGATAAAATAACTTAGATAGATTTTGGAGTCAGATAAATGGGTTTTGGACCCTTGCTTTTGTCACCTTCTAGCTATGAGATTTTGGGCAGTCTGCAGAATTTCTTTTAGCTGTGATTCTTCACTGCAAGACTACATCAGTAGGACATACTTGGGGCCCTGGTGACTTAGTGGTTGTGCATTGGGTTGCTATCCGCAAGGTTATCAGTTCGAAATCACCGGCTGTTCTGTGGGACAAAGATGAGGCTTGCTATTTCTGGAAAGAACTACAGTCTCCGAAACCCACAGGGGCAATTTGAACTTGTCCTATCAGGTCATTTCAGTCTGATTCAACTCAACAGCAATGAGTTTGGTGAGTGAATACTTGGACATATTGTTGAGGGGTCTAGATGTAATAAATATATTAACAATGTATGTATGCCTGTCACATAACTGTTAGAGTAATAAAATCAAGATAAGATCATAGGTTATGGAGAAGTCAGGCATTCTGGGAGGGCAGTGGTTAAGTGCTTAAGTGCTTCATTACTAATTGCAAGGTTTGCGGTTCCAACCCACATTATGGTTCCATGGGGTAAAGAACTAGTGATTGTTTTTTCCCCATACCGATTGTTATCGCTGATGTTGCTATTGTTCTTCAGTGCCTTTGAATCATTTCCAATTCATAGGGACTCGATGGACACCGGAAGAGGACAGTGCTATGTTCTGAGCCACCTTCACAACAGCTGTATGTGCAAGCCCATTGGTGTCGCCACTATACCAGTCTATATCTCATTGAAGGGCTTCTTTTTAATTTGTTTTCCTCTGCCCCTCTGTTGTGCTCAGCAGGATTCCCAAATCCATGAGAGCAAGTCTTGTCAGCCTCACATTTGAAGGACCATTCCAGCTGTGTTTCCTCTAGGGCAGAGTTGTTCATTCTTCTGGAAGTCATGGTATATGCAACAGTCTTTGCCAATGCCATGATTCATCAATTCTTTCATGATGTTCTTTGTTTGCTGGTTCAATTTCACATGCATATGAGGCCACTGAAAATACTGCCCCTTGTGTCAGAAGCACTTTGTTTCTCAAGCTGATATCTTGGCTTTTTAACACTGTAAAGAAGTCTTATACAGAAGATTTGCACTACATTTGAGTTCTTGACTGCTGCTTCCGTGAGCATTGATTGTGGATCCAAGTAGAATAAAATCCTTAATAACTTCAATTTTTCTTTGTTTATTGTGATTTTGTCAAGTTGTGAGGATTTTTGTTTTCTCTTCATTGAATTTTAATCTGTACCGAAGACGTTGATTTTCACTAGTGATTTAACTTTTCCTATCTTTCAGCAAGCAAATTGCTAATGAGTTTTCCTCCAATCCTGATAAAACATTCTTCTTCATAATGTCCAGCTTCTCAGATTATTTGTTCAGTGTACAGATTGAATAAGTGCAATGAAAGGATACAACCTTGATTCATACCTTCACTGATTTTAAACCATGCAGTATCTCCTTTTTTCTGTTCAAATGACTGACTCTTGCTTTATGCAGAGATTCTGCATGAGCATAATTAAGTGTTCTGGAATTTGCATTCTTCCCAATGTTATCCATACTTTGCTGTGATCCACACAGTTGAATGACTTTGCATAGTCAATGAAAAGACGAGTAAACACCTTTCTGGTATTCTCTGCTTTCAGCCATAGTCCATCTGGCATCAGTAATGATATCCCTAGTGCCACATCCTCTTCTGAATCTGGCTTGAATTGCTGGCCATTCCCTGCTGATGTACTGCTGCAACTGTTTGTGCACTGTCTTCAGCAAAACCCATAAGGATAACAGCCAAGAAAGCCCTAGGGGGCAAGTCTACTCTGTCACGTGGGGTTGCCCTGGATTTAAAAAGACTCAGTAGCACACAACTGTGATGTCTGAGATGTCACAATGTTCTCTAGCAGTTACCAATATCATTCTATAGTGCATATAGAGTCCAATAAAATCCCTGCTTTCAAGAAAGTCATATAAGCCACTCCAAAGTAAGCATGTTTGAAATGACTCCAGTGGAGGGACTATTTCATATTTAAGGGAAGAACAATGAGATGGATCACTAAGCTGAATGGTGGTAGGAAAATTCTTCACAGCTTTTAAAAATTAAAAACCCAGCTTGATAACAGGGTGTCTAATTCTGCGAATTCTTGGTGGAGATGTTGTTGAACGAATGGAGTTTTCAACAAAAGCAGTTAATGAAGACAATGCATGCACCTGAGGGCTCCAGTTAAATTGGGCTTTCAGCCAGCCCTGGAAGAATGGACTTAATTAAAGACGACAATGGAGCTTTCATGGTAGAGGAGCTGGTTTTTTTTTTTTTTAAAAGACAATGACTCTTTCCAGTTAATTCAACTCAACAAAAATGTTGAGCTCCTTTTATGAAAAAGAATATACCGTGATGGACACTAACCGACAAAATAATTGTGGGTAGTTATTTCATTATCTCTAGCCTCAGTTTTCTCAATAATTATAAAGAATTAGCAGCATTTGTGAACACCAAATGCTAAGTTGCATGGGAAAATATGTTTGTATAGATAGTTCTTCGTTGGCATTGGAATTTTGATAGCTACAAAATAAAAAAAGATGCTTATCACATAGTCCCTGCCCTAGAGAATCTTTTAATCTTGTTGAAGAATAAAACACTAACGTGATAGCAACTAAAAGTAATATAATCCCAAACCTGGATAGCCCATCCACAGCCAGCAGAAGGACCAAATCAGTGTAAGAAGAAATAGAGCTAGCAGGTTTCTTAGACCACGAAGGGCAGCATTTCATCCATCTTACCCGGGACAAGTCACAATGAAAGACGAATTGGCTTTCCTTATAATTGACATCATCTTTGGTAAAATGAAGGGTCAGGGAAAATGTCACTGAGATGGTTTGACACGATATCAACCCCAATGGGCTCAAACATATATATTTTCATTTAATAATTCTTGATAACCACAAACAATATATGTATATGCTAAGTTAAGGCCACACCATAGAAACTTTCATTATCAAAAATATTTAAAAATGCAAAGGTACCTTTGGTTACCACGTCTTTTTTCTAGGTTTACACACTTCTGTAGGTCGTGTTGCCATCTCTCTAACTGTGGTATAAAGGATTCTACACTATGAGATTTACAGCAGGCCAAAATGGCACTTTGGGCATCCTTAGGGAACCCAAATTGTGTGCCTGTTGGGAACAACAATAATTCTGAAGTGGCGAGATCGGGGCTGTAGTGTGGGTGGGGTAAGGTTTTTCAACAAAAGTCTCATAGGATAGCCCTTGCTACCATGGAAGAATAAGCAGGTGCATGGTTACAGTGGGGGAAGCAATGTTGGGAGCAACTTCCCACCAACTTTTCTCACCGATGAAATTTTCAATTAAAAAAAATTGATCCTAAGGCCCTATGATCATCCTATATCTTCCATGAACATCTAGCAAGCAATGTGACCGCTTTGAAATCGGAAAGAAACAGTCTCCACAAGCTTGTGAGCTGACCTCTCTCTCTGCCTTGACTGGACCTGGCCCAGCAGATCCCCTCTGAAACCACTCTGCGGATTGCACCCTTTTTTAAAGTGAAACTCACGATACAAGGCAAGTGTCCTCGCTGAGAGAATGTCTCTGTAGCCATGCATTGATCAAGGAGACACGTGCAAACACATTCTGTGTGGAATAAGCGGTGCATTGTGAACTAGAGCACTAGTAACATCGCCTTTTTAGATGACAATAAAGAGTTCAAAATATTCCTCAATAGTAATATTTATGTTCAATTACCCCAAGGAGAAGATGATTGATTCATATGAAGAATATTTAAAGAAAGCCGGACAATATTGTTTATATGCTTAATGCTAGAAAGAGCTCATATTTGTCCCACTACATGCTTTCTATCCATGTTCTAAATGAATATGATGAAAGGGCATTTAACTACATATATTCTTGGTTAGAGTTACCTGTTTCCACAAACAAACAAATAAAAGCAGAAGGATCACTAGAGATTTTTTATATGTTTTCTCTCTATTATTTTCTATAATGTACATTTCCTTCTTATGTCCAGTTTACATGTTTATCCTGTAATTTAACTTCTGAAACAGACAGCATGATTACATTATTTTGTAAGGATCTAGTTGAATGACAACCAGCATATTCTTTTAATGTCCTTTAACCGCTATTGAAATCAAGTACAAACACAATATTCCACACTCCCAGACAGAGATCCATCCCCATCAGCTAAAAGGCTTAATTTGCTCAACAAGGTCAACATCAGTAATTTATTTTATAATCAGCTATAATGATAACCCAAATGGAAAGTTTATTTTGGAAGTGATAAAAGTAGGCCAATAGTTGAAGCTCTGGTAGCAGACTATTATATGTGCACCAATAGATTCTATTTTTGTTCTAAACTTACTTTTCTCATTTAAAGTGAAATATCTGTATTGCTTTATGAAGGATGGGACTCCCTTTCTTAAAAGTATAGCTCAATCTCTAGCTTAAAGGGCATCCATACTATATCTTAAATATTTTATCAGATCAATTCGAACAAATAGGATTATTTTATTGAATTGAAGGAAAAAGTAAGACATGCCAACTGTTGTAGGCAGAATTATGGCCTCTCAAAGATGTCCACAGAGGAATTGATAAATTTGAATTATGGTGTTGGCAAACAATACTGAAAGTACCAGGGACTGCCAAAAAACAAACAGATCTGTCTTGGAAGAAGCACAGCCAGAATGTGCCTCTCCTTTGGATATGTTGTCAGGAAAGATTAGTTCCTGGGGAAAGACATCATGTTTGGGAAAGTAGAGCGTGAACGGAAAAGAGGAAGACCCTCAAAGAGAGAGCTTGACACAGTGGCTGCAACAAAGGGCTCAAACAGCAACAGCTGTGAGGAAGGCCCAGGCTCAGGCAGTGTTTCCTTCTGTTGTTCATGTAAGTTCGAACGGATTTGATGACACCTAGCAGTACAAACACAGCAACATGGATCTCCTTATCTTAATCCTTGAACGCACAAATAAGTTACAATACTTAACCAAGAAGAATTAAAGCAACAGATGGAAGTGAGGTCGCTATTTAGCTGACTTTAAATTAAGGGACATGCTCCTAAATTATCATGATGGGTCCAACATCATATCTCTATTCTTTAAAAGTGGAAGAGGCTATAGATCTCGATAGCCGGGCACCATCAGCCTTCTTCACCACATTTACTTATGCACACATTTGTCTTCAGCGTTTATGTGTGGAAGGTCTGGGGACTTAAAGGCTTGAAAGTAAACAAGCGGCCATCTAGCCCAGAAGCAACAAAGCCCACATGGAAGCAGCACACCAACATGTGTGAT
>NW_022111336.1:862403-877224 GCF_000313985.2 Echinops telfairi | reverse complement strand
TAGCGAATTTTGGGAATGATGAGGGCAACAAATGTATAGATGTGCTTTACACAATTGATCTATGTATTGTGATGAATTGTATGAGCCCCAATTAAAAAAAAATAAATTAAAAAAAAAAAGTGGAAGAGGGAGATACAAGATGCAGTGTCAGAATGGTATAACGTAACACTCAAACAGCTATTGCTGTCTTTAAAAACAGAAAAGTGGCATAGGCTAAGAAGTGTGCATAATCTCTAGATACTAGAAAAGACAAGGAAATGGATTTCCCCCAAGAGGCTCCAGAAAAAAATCATAATCCTGTCAACACATTGATTTTAGCTCAGTGAGAGACATTTCAGACGTTTGGCTTCCAGAACGGTAAAATAATAAATTTGCATTGTTTTGAGCCAGTCTGTTTATGGTCACTTTTATAGCAGACTAATCCAAGAGATATTTTTACGTTGAGAAGTATCAGTTGCTTAGGCCTCATCACAGAAAGGCATTTGGAAGTACTAGATACTATAATTTACTGAATTGATGGCTCTCATTCACTGGATTTAAAATGATACAACACAAAACTAAAAACAAACAAAAAAACCCACCATGTTGAATTGATTCTAATTCATATCAACTCCATTTCTAATAACAATCTAAATCTGATAAGATCATTTCTGAGGGCTTCATATTTAGAAGTTGTTTGGTTTTCTTTGAAGAATGGACATTTCCCAAACCAAATTGGGAAGCAATTGACTCCATAACACATTTATGAAGCCTCAAGTATGCACCGCTGGACACCGTGCCAGTGGGTAGCAAGAAGGTGTGAGATCAAGTAAAATACTTGGTAGATGTTGTAACCTTGATTCCAATTAATTTGTCTGTTGTGCGTCGTGTCTCCAGGAGTCGATGGTCTACTCAAAGACAGCTGGAACTTGAATCAATAGAGCGGGTAGCTGGCCCAAAGGCCAATGAGGCCATGACTGCCGTGGTGGTTGCTGCTGTTGTTAGGTACCGTCCAGTCTGTTCTGACCTTGAGCGACCCAATGCACCACCAACGCCAACGCTGCCTGCTCCAGCACCAACCTCATAATCATGACAATGTCGAAGCCCAGGGTTGGAGCCACTGTGTCAATCCATCTTTTGACAGTATTTATCTAATGTATGCTTATAACAGGCCTACAATCTTGATCTAGAAATGGGGGTTCGTTGCATTATGTCCAGTAAGGAGTAAAGTTAGGATGGAAGCAATATCACAAAACAGAAAATAGTATGAGAAAAGGAATGGAATTTGGAAGTTGTCAGACTTAAATGACATAATTGGGGAAGCGTGAGTAGCATAATGCAGTTTTTCCAGCACATTGAGACATTAAAAAATGATTACTTGAAAACACGTGTATGCTGCTGGAGCATACTTAGTACTTTAGACATACTGCCCTAACCAATACCGTCTCTGTGTATTGTGACCTGAGTTCCAACTGTGAAGCCTGACATTTTGTACCTGCATTCTTTCTCTGGCTGCTAGTGCTTGCTGCTTCCACCCGTACTATAGGCAGGGTGTCGAAGAGTTAGATGCCAATGACTAATGGAAACTGATGTACCCCAGCTTCTTTGACCTTCAGCTAGACTAATCTGAGGCAGATGCTCTATACTGGCGGCTAGGTTTTTCCATTAGGATTCAATTCCAGCTGCCCACAGTGGTGACTTGCATGAGAAAGCACCCTTTAGTGGCTGCTTTTTCGCTTTTTCATTCTGCCTCATTGTCCCAATGGCCAACTGGTGTGACTACCCCGCTCCCTAGCTGTCTCCACATCAGCTACTGGATGAATACAAACTAAGACAGTTGAATTAAGCAAATTCGAAGCCAACAATGCCAGTTTGTAGCTTTGGCAACAATCACTAGGAGAATTAACCAGGTCAAAATGAAGCAGACGCAGAAGGACTAACACATCGTAGAAGCAAAACAGATGGCAATCAGCAACTAATTTCACAGAGAGTGACAAAGAAAGATGGCTCAACTTTGATTTTAAGCTTCATGAGTTAGCTAGGGTTTGGGAACCATCAACAGACAACAGAGCCAAAAAAGCAAAAAAGGAGTTGGCGAGCTGGCGCTTAATGGGCTGGATTGTTTTACTTTGCTTTGTTTTAGCACTGCAGCACAGCTTTTCTTGACGTGGTCAGCAAGTTTGGAGTGGTGAGGGAAGCATGGGACATGCATTTAATACTTTTGAGGCAGGGTAGCCTGAACTCAAATTACAGCCTTTTCTCTCATTAGCTATACAGTCTAGGGCATGTTAGGTGTAATTGTAATCTTCAGTTTTAAAAGTTTTTAAACATTGGGATAGCAATATCTATCTACCTTGTGTTTCAGAAAGGAGCTCGTATGGTCATCGGGGGTGGAGTATTCAGTAAGCAAGATAAGCCTAGGCTTCCTTCCTTACTGAGGTATCCCATCACTGTCAGAGACTACAAACTGAAAAAGAGGCTTTGCATACTCAAACACTTGGCTGGAATGAGTTGTTGAGTCTGGGGCTCAGGATCGTAGTCTTGGGGGACACTAAGGTGAATCAGGATAATGTAATCCATGAAGACAATACTCTCCATCCAACTTTGGTAAGCAGCGACTAGCATCTTAAAACCCTGTGGGCAGTCAACTAAGGTGAAACTATTGGTCTCTACTGGTCTGCAGTATAGGCATGAGGGAAATCCATGAACCAAGGAGTCAGTTATTCTAAAGGATGAATGAACCACACAAACCCTAGTCTTAGTCTCTACCACCCAGAGACCAGAAGAACTAGATAGTTCTGGCTACAATTACTGGCAGCTCTGAAAAGATTCTCCATAGGAAACCCTGACTAGAGCAGGAGAAAACTGTGGAATAAAACTTAATATTCATAAAAGTTAGGCTTACTGGTCTGATAGAAACCGTGAGAAACCCTGGGACTGTGGCTTTTAGATGCCTGTAGGTCTGGAATTTAACTCCTCCCATTGTTCAATGTTTAGCCAAAAGAGAGGCAGACCTAAAAAGTGAACAGTGTACTCATTAGAAAAAGCAGCAGTACTTGATTAAAGGGGTTGAATTTTTCCATATAAAAAGCTAAGAAAGCAAGGGGGAACAGGAAAAACAGCAAAGAAAAAATAGTAAATATGAGGGGAAGGGGAAAATAGCTGTTTCTCGGTAGCACGGATTATAATCAATGTCATAAAACAAAACAAAAAAGTGTATGAGTTGCTGAATGGAAAACCAATTTACCTGGTTTCACCCAAATCACATTAATAATAATAATATAAGCCAGTTTGGTTGGCTAGGAACTGCTAGGGAGTTGGGAAGGAGACGGAAGCCAGCCTTACCTATAAGCAGAATCTTTTATGTACTGAAACAAATGTGAAATTGTACACTAGAGATCAGTAAGGAAGTACACGTGTACCCATACCTATTGGAGATGCTCATGGGCACCTAGAAAAGAATGTAAAGATGCTTCATTTCTTTCTGGCGCCAATGGTACCCTTGTCCCCATCTAGGTCTCCTTGTGACTGAACCACAGAGTGGTACTTATCAGAACATCCGTTTTTGTACTCAAGGAATATGAATGTGAGTTGTTTTTGTTGTTATGACTCATATAACCTGGCTGCCTCTGTATCATTGCAAGGTTCGAGAAGGAAAATAAACAAGAGCGTTCCCACTAAATGACATAATGACATCACAAAACCCAAACCCATTGCTGGGGAGCCCATTCCGACTCATCGTGACCTTACAGAACCCAGTAGAAATTCACACTGCGGGGCTTTGGGGTTGGCAATCGTGCTTGCCTCTAAACCTGTATAAAGTACATTGCAATCAAGGACTCCCCAGACTCTGGGATAATTTCTGTCTCCACTTCTCCACCTTCTGGGAAATTCTGCAACTATATTACCTGACACTGAATAGTTCTTGCTATCTTTAAAGGGACTTCCAAGATTCACATAATTCGGGGTTTTACCATTAACTACTTATGTGACTATAGTAAGTTGCTTAACCTGTGTCCATTATTGGTATAAAAGAGGTGGTATGTGGTAGGCTAGAGAATAACTTTGATTGCTTTCAAATCTAAGATTAGGTTCTTATTCTTTTTCTATCGACTATGTCTATGCCCCTACTTTACCGGAATCTCAGTGTACTGTGAGTCCAGAGAGCCATCAGATGATGTGACAGTTTGTAGTAAACCAGGCCTTTGGCTGTCTTAAGTCCCTATCCTATTACATGTATATGGACTGCCGCATGAAGTGAGTCATAAGACACCAAATGTTGTCCCCAAAGCCAAAGCAAACTCACTGCCACTGAGTGGATTGTGACTCACAGTGGCCCAATAGGATAGAATAGAACCGCCCTCTGGGTTCCGGAGGTTGTAACACTTTGTGGGAGTAGGGAGCTTCATCTTTCTCCCTAGATGGTTTTCAACTGCTACTCTTGCCATCCGCAGCCCAATGTGCGCCAACTGTGCCAGCCTTCTGGTTAGCCTGTTTCAAATGAGGTCCCTTTCAGTGAGGTTACCTTCATCATTACAATATTTTCACAAGTGGGAGTGCAGAAGAGAAAAAATGGTATGCATTATTAATTTTTAAATTTAGGCAGATACTGAAGTACTTAATAAAACATAATGCCTGCTTGCTACTACTGAATTGAAAGGAGATTTTTGTCAGGATGTTTTTGTTTTTTTTTTCACCAACAGCCATCCATCTCATAATCATCTTGTGGGCAGTCTACAGAAGCTTTGGATTACATCAAGTGCCATTTAGTAACTTCTGGTTTAAATGGGTCCTTTGTTCTGCTCCTCTGTCAAGCAGTGCAATTGAAATCACAGAAACCAGAAGCAAACCATTCTCCAACAAGGCAAGACGTTCGGGTGCTCATATGGATATGAAGGAGGCAACCTCAAGCATCTGCAAGTTAGGATTTTGCCCAAACAGAGCTGGAACACGCAGGGTGAGCTTGACTGGCACTCTGTTCTTTTCATAAGAACATTTGCTCGGTACCTGTCAGAAGAAAGAAAACCAACCTGACACCTTCAGAAAACCACTCGCTTGGGATAAACTACCTCTTAGTTCTCCACCTCAGGATGTTGGGGGAAAGTGGATAACTCCAAAGAGTTCCCCTGACTCAGGCTGATGAGAGGAAGCGTGATTGTTTCAAATGTATGTATGATTTATTTGCTGAGTGTACAAAAACAGGTATCCTGCCAAGAGAGAATCAGAATGGTTTCGGTAAAGAATATTTCTCGAAAAATGAAATAAGAACTGCCTTCTTGGTGTTTTTACCTTTTTTTCAGTTAAGGAAGACATTTAATTTTTAAACCATTTGGGTTTTGAGAAATACATCTGGTCTTGAAGACTTGCATTTGTTTTCATTGCAAGTGGGTGACTGGACTGTGTTTTGCCAGAGAGAAAGAGGGCTGTGGTGAGCTCATCAGAGAGTGTGCCATACCTGGATAACTGCGGATCAGGACAACACCGTTTTCAGTGTTGCCACAATAAATAGATAATGGCCTGTTAATTCTCACATCACCAAAAGCAATTACTTTAAAAACTAGAGGGCCCAAATCTCTTCAATAGCTTTATATACACACATATATTCTTCATTTAACATATGCACATGTACATAGACATATGTATTACACGTATGTACATGTATACATCCATATGCATCTGTATGTTTCAATGTGTGCTCTCTAGGAATCAGACTCTCAAATGGAGGAGTAAATGAGTAGCATGATATGTTAACACAAAACTCTTACAACAATCCTGCCATATGATCATACACAAAATGGTACATTAATTTCATGTGTCATCTGACTTTTCTTCATGGAGTCTAAAAATAGTTCTGCATTCCTCATTGAAAGTTGAACAAAGTTCTACTACATTGGCAATACTATAGGTTTTGAGAGACTTCTGTCAGGGCTGCAGTATAGATTAGTAATATTTAGTTTCTGTTTGTAAGATTAATGCAAACACTAATTGGCCTCTTTAAAAAAGATTCTCTGTATGTGGTAGAGGTACGTGAAAGGCTTTTCAATGGGCCTGTGATCTACAGTCTTATGATTCTGAAATAATAAAGCAGTTTGTGATTGATGAAGCCACAGGGCATAAAGAACTTCCCCAGAATGCAGAAGAGAATAAACCGTGACCAGAAAGCATAACGATGATGAATTTATCAGGGCATATTCCCCCTGGTGGCAGACAGGGTGCAACCATTATTCTTGTAAATGGGAATTCCATCATATTCCTGGTCACTGTGGTAATACCACTCCAACCTTGGTGACAAAACATACACACACCACATACCCCAATTGCAATCCTCTGAAAGACAGGGAACCAAGAATCCTAAATCAAAAATCTCTTTATTGGTACAGAGATACATTTTCATCAGAAGCAGTGATGTTCAGCCAGTGCATTCCCCCATGCCCATTTTTCTAGCCTCAGATCATTTCAATTAGAATACTTCTGAGCTGCAAATGAAACATAAAACACTAACTACCTTAAATTGCCTACGACTTTTCACATGTTAGCACTGAGACAGGTGTGTGACCATAGCCCATGACACGGCCTTGCGTCACTTCACTGAATCTTCAGACTATAGACTGATTCAAAAGGAAAATGAAGAAATCCAATGACTGTTCCCTCCATTTTCTTATTCCGTCTCCCACATTCTATCGGGGTCTGTTTGCATCAAGGAACTACTGGAAATCCAGCCTGAAGAAGCCTCGTTAAAAATGGTGCCAAATCTCCTTGGAATAGCTGCTTGTCAGGGATCTTGACCAGTCTTCCAGCAAACCATCTGAGTGGGAATTGGTATCTGAGTGAATTGTAAGACTAAGATCTTAAGCCGATGTTAACATGATAGGCTTTGTTTTGCAGTTGTAATGGGTTTGTTTTGTTTCTGGGTTGGGTGGCCTCTGCGAAGTCTATTAAGGAACTTCTTCCAGCTCATCATTTTGCCCCACTGTATTCAGAGAGCAAAACTGGCAGGATAAACACAAAGCAAAACAAAACAGGACTCAAGGTGTGAGAACATTTTCTATTGAAACTAAAGAAAATAAGCCCAGATCTTACCCTTACTGTAACGCCAAATATAATCATCTATTTTCATAGTAACCTAAGGGATTCTGAAATTAATTGCATTCTTAAGTCTTAAGTCTATGAACATAAAAGCTGTTCAATTTATTATTGCTCAATTAATAAATTAGTAACAAAAGCAGCGTTGACTCTACACGGTATTTCCTATTGGATTCACTCATGAAAAATATTGACATACAATATTTAGTGCAGAGGCAAGAAAAAAGACCAAAACTGGTATGGATGGTGTTTATATTCTAATTGAGACAAAAAGATGTAAACACGTTAGTAAGATTGATGGTGATCACTGTTAAGTGTAATATATAAATATAGTGTGAGTTCAAATTGGCAAGCTAACTGGTTTTCATTCGTACTCTGTCAGAGACAAATGGGATAAGTACCTCAATCAAAACCTTATTTATTATAAGCTCTCCTATCCCTACCGAAAAGGTGTCATACAAATAAGTGTTAAAGAAAACTATTTACATTGAATGCTGTTTAAACACAGAAATGATTATATATTTTGCCTGCACAACTGTCCAAAATATTCTTTGATCATCGGTACATTTTCCATTTCTACAATATTAACCTCTCTCCATTTTTTCTGATTTCATTAGGTATTGACTGTCTGCTGTCTTTCAGCCTGAATACTTGACATTGACAACATGTTGCAAACAAATAAATTGGTCTTTCATTTTTGGGCAGTAGAGATGTGGCATTTGCAAATTAAAGAAGAGTTTACTACTTTAGAACAATGAAATGCTTACCAAATATCCCCAGCGCAATAAATGAATAAATGAACAATGATTAATTGTATCATGTTTTTGCTGAATATTACATTTCCCATACAGAGATGCAATGTCTGCATTCAGACATTAACAGAGAATTATGTTGAAATCTTTGGTTCTTTACTTTTGTTTTCATTTCTCCCTCTGAAGGCATAGGCAAATAGTAGTGATAGATTCTACAGAAAATAAATATAATGTTATATTGTAATAATAAGGATATAAAAGTAAATCACTCTCTCTCTCTCTCTGATTCCTACTCAGAACGGCCATACAGGGAAAGATAGAACTGTCCCTAAGAAATCCTGAGCCTGTAACTCTTTACTCAAGGAGAAAGCCCTGTCTGTTCCCTACATAAATAATCATGTATCAAAACCCGTTTAAATCACTATCAAGGCTTGATATTATTTTATCCCTAATGTTTCTTTTTAATGTTTTTCCTAACATTTCTTACAAATAAATAAACGTAGCATTTTAACATTTGATTTTGCCTGTAAGACTCCTGTCTGTGTATTTTCTTGAGACTGCTTTGCAAAACAGGCCTCAATGGCTTCTACAAGAAAGTAACTTATGAGGTTAGTCTATGGGGAAACTTCAAGATCCATAGCTCAACAAAACATGCATAAAAACCATGCATACACACAAATGAATGCACACACATACATGTACATGAAATATATACTAACGTCAACATAATCGTTTGATGTTTTACAAATCGAATACAAACACCTTTCACTCTTCCAATTCACATCATTCATTATGCTTGGCAGACTTCATAATTATAATCTTTCAATGTGTGCTTTTGACTATAGGTCCTCATTTGTTAAGTATGAGTAGTAGTTGTGCAAGCATCAAAAGTAAATTGTGAAGCTCCATTTCCATTGACTTGTAAAATGTAGTACATATTCAATAGAGGTTGGTTCTTATGCTCATCTTCTCGCAGTATCAATCAGAACGATGGGCAGTCTCCAGAATACGGTGGGTGACAGGCTGTATAACCCACATTCACTCCAAATCAGCATCCCTTCCATTCTAGAACAAAGAATTCTTCATTTAAATGCATATATATTGATATGATGTATTTTATTGCTTTCCTTACTGGGAACATTTGGAGTATTCACGATAGGTGTGTATGTTTTTTCCTTCTTTTTTGGGGTATTCTTCTAAGGAAATGTTGGAAATAGTGATGATAAGATGTTTTAATGTATTATGGGAACTGCTCGATTAAACTTTTAATGAAGTAAAATCACATTTACCATTACTAAGTGCTCTCCTTAATTGTATCTCTTAGCACACATTACACATTAAGGTAAGTTTTATAAAACTATACTGTACTTTATTCCAGAAAGGATTTTGGCAGCACCATAGAATATAATATTTGGGAAAAATATTTCCTCCTCCTTCCAAAATAAACTCTTGTAGAAGGGGTCCCCATACTGCCCTTTTCTGTTGGTGGAGTCGTCGTTCTGTGCCATGGACATCAGGCATGACCTTGAGATGTGCTTTGATGCAAGTCCTACCCAAGCACAGTCACAAACTTTGAAAATCCATTATGTCGCTTCCCCATTCCTCTTCTTTCCCTTATGCCTTGAAAATGATAGCAATTATTCCTTCACCGAGGATCCATGAATGAAAAAGACCCATAGGCTGTAAACACAGCTGCCACATGATATCTAATGTGACAGAGAAGTAAATCATCGCTGTTAAAAGGCACGGAGATGGGAGGGTTTGATTATTACCATAGTCTAACCAAGCAAAGGTTGACAGATACAGATGGCTTACAAAAACCGATTCAATACCCTAAGGATAAGATGAGACAAGAAAATCAAGGAAAAGAGAGGATAAAGATGAAATTGCAAGAAAAAGGCTAGGAAAAAAATGAGGACACATAGTTATGTGTTACTGAGTTCTATTTAACAGTTTCAGTGTTACTCGAGTAGTCTTTATCATGTCTGCCCTATTTTTGTAACCAATTTATTGTGTTTCTTTGTAGAAACACTTAAGTGGCTTACTCTTCCTTTGCTGTGATTCTTCCTTCCTGGCTATGATCACGCTCCATAAAATGTGAAGCACTTCTTGTGCGTGTGAGCCCAGGCAGTCAGGGGCTGTTTTTCTCTCTCCACTAGGACTGCTGGGAGACTTGGGGAAATCAATGGCCATGGAGCCCTGCTGCTACTGCTGCGGCTGGCTCACCTTCAGCGGTCGGTTGCAAGACATGGAGCCTAAGTTCACAAGTCCTCTTTCGGGAGTTCTTGTTCATGAAATCACAAGAGTGAATTAAATGTCAGGCTGGAAAATGATTATCCTCAATTTTGACTTATTTTTAAATGGCACCTGCATGAGGCTACTTGTAAAAATCTTACTAATTGAAATACCAAAATCTGTTCTAAGCATCCAAAATACATAGTAGGTAAAGATTACGAAATGTTTCTTTTAACATTTCTTTATTCATTCGACCTCCTTTAAAGAGCTGTTAAATGTTAATCTATTATTATCCAGTTAAGGTAGGAAAACAACAACAGCAAAAAGGATATAGTTTTACTTAGCTGTCAACAGGTAATTACGTACCTATTTAAATATTTAAGGACAATGCGAAAATTAGCTTTAGCATTTGGAGCATTATTTGTGAGATAGAAAGATGGTAGCTCTGCCCCCTCTCCTTTGTTTCCCCCTAGTGAACTCACTAGTTTTATTCTGACTTTATACATTGGATTATGGCAAATGCTATTAATTTAAAATAAAAGATTCGTGGGAAAGAGTTGGTCAGCTTTGGAAGTGATACTGTTGAATTAAGAAGGTGTTGTAATGTATTGTTGTAATCTCATAGGAAAAAGAATGGCATGAGCATCTGTCACGTGTATGCGTCTGTGAAAATGTGAAGTAATAAGATAGGAAAGAATACAGAAGAAAAAATTATCTGATTTTGAAGAACTAGTGAGAAGACCCAATTAAAATTGCTTCTGTGATTTTTACTGGAAAACCTTGAAGAAATAACGCATATTTAACAGTTGTTTTGTAGAATACTTGTGAAAAGTCAAGAAACACATTAGGGCAACTTACACAATAGACTAAGTTGATAGATTCTGGTACATTTAATTTCAAAAAGCAAAGTGACTTAAAAGTGGTTGTTAATTATTTACATTAATCTTCTGTCATAACTTTTAGTTTTAGAAAGCAATAGTAGTTGCTTTTTGCCAAACATATAAACATTAAGAAGTCACTGAAAATAAGTGTATATTTTTAAAACTCTTTAGGATTGTAAGCTACGTTAATTACTACATATAGCAAATCGTCATCAAGTAAACAGATAAAGTTTAAATTGCCTTCACTTCACAATTGTGATTTTATTCACAATTCACCTTTATCTGTTTACCCACTTGAAAAATGCAACTGAAACAAGAAGAAAATCTGAAGACAATTTAGAACAAGCTCAGCTATGGTAGCACTCAGTGAGCGTGATTCATACACTGACTAAAGGGGAAGAAATCTATAGAGTAATTTTCAACTTTATTCTAAATAGTAAATATAAAACAAAAGAAACAAAAGTCACCTGTTGCTATTGATTCCCAATAGATTCCTAATTGATTCCAAAGTAAACAAAATAAAACACTGCTGTTATTGATTCCCAATATTTTCATTACTTAAATTTCATCACAAAGAATCAGCCTGATGTACAAAGTATAGGGAATACATACAACATTATATTCAGGTAGTGGGGGAGGGAAGAATCTCATGTTTGATAGCAAAGATATCATGTTTGTGTCTGTATTTATTTAATTTTATGTTTCATTTCTTTTTGCAAAAAAGAAAAGAATCAGTGGTTGGTGTAAGACATGATGAAATAATAATTTATAAATTATCAAGGGTTCATGAGGGAGGGAGGGTATGGTGGGGGGTGGGGGTAAGCTGATACCAATGGCTCAAATAGAAAGAAAATGTTTTGAGAATGATGATGACAACATATGCACAAGTGTGCTTGACACCACGGATGGGTATATGGATTGTGATCAGAGCTACAAGAGCCCCTAATAAAATGATTTTTTTTTAAAGAAAACAAACCTGGTCCTTTTATACCCTCCGAGCTGGGGTCTAGGACAGTGGTTCTTAACCTTCCTAATGCTGGGACCCTTTCATAGAGTTCCTCATGTGACCCCCCCAACCATAAAATTATTTTCATTGCTACTTCCTAACTGTCATTTTGCGACTGTTATGAATTGGGAAACCCTTGTGAATGGATCTTTCAACTCCCAAAGGAGTCGTGACCCATGACTTGAGAACCACTGGTCTTGAGGAAGCTAATCAGTTTTATGGCCATGTGCCACTGGCAATATGCCTTCACAACACAACCAAAACCTACTCGAACTAAACCAAACTCACTGCCATCGAGTCAGTGCTGACTGTTCTCTAGGACATTACAGAAAGGCCCCTCGGCATTTCCAAGACTGTGCGTCTAGATGGAAGTAGAAAGCCCTCTCCTTCTTCCTGGAAGCAGCTGGTGGTTTTGAACCAAGTACATTGCAGGTACCAGCACAACACATACCCACCACACCATCAGCTCTGATGTAAGAGACAAACTCTGTGTTAAGCACAAATATAGTATTGCATGCCACCTGCATAATACTGTACCGATCCCCCTATACAATCTCGGCATCCGTTTTCTCATAACAAGAATTCCCATGCCTATAGTTTCTAACATTATTGAGAATTTCCTAATATACCTCAAGCATTTCTCGCATATTACCGCACTGAATAACCGAAGCAACTTCATAAGGTCATTACTGGCTAAAGCCCCATACTGAAGCGAAAGAAATGAGGTGAAGTAACTTGTTCTACATCACAGAGTGAAAGCCCTGATCAGCATTCCTATGTAGATGTCAGAGTGAAGAGCACAAACTATTATACACCAAGCTATATGATTACGTAGTATCCGTCCCAGGGCAACTTAAAGATGTATGCAAATTTAAGAAACTTTACAGCAAAGAGCATTCTATAAACACATACTGTTTGGCCACTGCAGGAACTTTACAACATGTAAAGAGGCAGACAATCATCACAAAGTGACTAAAATGCTTTTGGAGAAGGGCTGTTTGAATTTTTGTTTTAATAATCTAGAGCACTGAGTTCTAACACCACGCTCTCATTTATTAGATGCCAGGCATCATGCAAGTCTATGTAGGGCCGCAACATCTTTTAAAAGATTTCGGGATTAGCATAAATGGTTTTCTGGTATGTGTTCTAGTGTGTGGTTAGGATAGAACCAGTAACGAACTCACATTACCCAAAGCAAATGAAAATAATCCGTTAGAGTTGCCTTGAAACAAAGAAGAAGAAAAAGAAGCCAAATCAATGTTCTATAGACTTACAGGAAGTAAAGAGCACAGAGAAATGCATTCAGCTACATCTCAGGGATGCAATCAATATCAATCAAATTATGGCAAACAGTATAAGACAACATTAATTTTGCAACAAATCAATTGCATGTTTGTAGGTGAGGGGAGATGGAGGAAGCGATGTAGATTAAAGGAGATTTAAAATATAAATCAATCGACCACAATGCATGAAACCTATTGGATTTTAATGTTAAAAGAATTTTTACCAGAAAATTAGCTATTTGAATATTGTCCAGATATTTGATGACAATAATAAATTACTGCTATTATGGTAGGTTTGTTGATCATGTTTTTAATATGTATGTGCTAAGGCAAAAAAAGTAGCCTTACTATGTATGTATGAAGGTATGTGCACACATACACAGTGTTATCTGTGTGGAAATAATAATTATTGGGATTTGCTTCCAAATGATGCTGCTGTTATTATTCACCAATGAGTGGATTCGGAGTCAGAGTGACCCCAAATGTGTTGAACAGAATGGCTTCACAAGGTTTTTGAAGCTATGACCTTTCAAAGACAGATCACCAGACCTTTGCTCTGAGGCACCAATGATGGGGTCCGACAATTTATCAATCCTAGTTGACCACTTAACCTTTTTTTGCCACCCAGTAACTGTCACAAAGAATGTAACAGAGGGAACAGTTGAGTCGGAGTGAAGGCGGGAGGAGTAGAGAAAAGTCACAGTTTGGTGTTTGGTGAGATTTTGTGCAAGGTCCATGAGGGCTCCTGATGTCGTTTTATTTACATTTGTTTATATTTGAAAATCTACAAGAAAATGTATTTAATTAATTAAATTCACTGTCATCAAGTCAACTCTATGTTAGAGATCCAGTAGAGCAGAGCTAAACTGCTCCCTGTGGGTTTCCCAGGCAGAAATATTCATGGGCACAGAAAGCCTCATCTTTCTCCCTGGGAGCAGCTGGTGGGATCAAACTACATCCCTTGTGGTTAGCAGCCCAACCTGTACACAACTATGGCACCAGGGCTCAGAGTGAGTGGGAAAAGGGTAGGAATGTGATCTTTTTATAACCACAGACACACTTGTTACTGATTAGATGTTTGCTGTGGAAACAAATTCGTGAAATAGAACATGTTACATTTAAAGCACGGTGACTATTGCAATATGCAATCAGAAGTGTGTGATCTGTAGGCTGATCATTCAGGATCTGAGGGAAGCCTTGGTGATTTGTCCCTTGAATTCTCTTTTGGGCTCTGAGCCAGTGGTCCTAAATGAGAAATCATCATGAGATATCAGTGTTCTCTTTGGATTCTCAGGTGTCACTAAGGAGCTGACATTGCCATTGAAAGTGTGTCTTTAGCAATGACACATCAGACAAAGGCCTTATTACTAAAATCTATAATACTCTGCTACCTTCTAAAAAGAAAAAAAAAACGAATTGCCCACTTGAGAGGTGGGCAAAGGACTTGAACAGAAGATTCACAGAGGCAGAAATCTGAATGGCCAACAAACATATGAGAAAAAGTTCCCAATCTTTAGCCATAAGAGAAATGCAAATTAAAATAACAATGAGGTACCAACCAACACCCACAAAGGTAGCCCAATTCAAAAAATCAGAAAGCAA
>NW_022111336.1:803686-859181 GCF_000313985.2 Echinops telfairi | reverse complement strand
TACAAATGCGCTTTACACAATTGATGTGTGTATGGATTGTGATAAGAGTTGTATGAGCCCCTAATAAAATTATTTAAAAAAAAAAGAAAGTGTGTCATTTTTATTCCACCAGCCACTAACTGCAGAAATAACTATTAAGAGTCTAGAATCCTCTGGGCAGGAAGAATTTTGGTAGATAGAAATTCCTGGGAATTCTTGCCAGGGAAGTCAAATGAGAGTTCAGTAATACCTGGGCTGCCAATTACTACCCTGTTTCCCCGAAAATAAGACAGTGCCTTATATTAATTTTTGCTCCCACAGATGCGCTAGGTCTTATTTTCAGGGGTTGTCTTATTTTTCCATGAAGAAGAATACTGTACGCACTTATTGTTTATTGTTTTATTAAAAGTGACCTCGCACTTCCTGTCTTCTCAGGCTGTGTTGTGAGGTGTGTGGTGGTGCCAGCCGCTACAGTCCAGAGTCTAGAGTTACAGTAGCTTCGGGGGGCCTTATTTTGGGGGGATGCCTTATATTTCAGCAAGAGGCAAAACTGTAAGTAGGTCTTATTTTGGGGGGATGTCTTACTTTCAGGGAAACAGGGTAGGAATCTGATCCAGTTCGTTATTGCACTAGGTCACTTGGAAAAAAAAATAACTCTCCAAATTAAAGGTTGGTGTATTGTGGGGGAGGAGGGGAGAGGGAGGCAACTGAGACACTTTTGCTGAATCCCTCCCCACCGCCAAGAGAATGCCCCAAGATAAGTAAAGAGTCTATCTAATTCATCAATCTATCCAATTAAATGAAGACACACTTAGCTAAGACACATTTCAAGTCGCGTTTGAAAAGGACCCAAGGAGCCCTACTGGCAGTGTGCTTAAGTGTCCGACTGTAAAACTGCCAGGTGGCCTGTAAGAATTCACTCAGAAGCTCAAGGGGGGAAAAAAGATGGGGCTTTCTGCTCCCATTAAGAGATACAGCCTGATGCTTCAGGTTACAAAGAGACCCCAGCTCAAGTATAATTCAAGGAGGACACTTATGAAATTTTAAAAGAGACAAAGACAACCCAAATATACAGGTCATCAGGATGAGGGAGACCATCAGCACAAGGTCAAAATAGAGTGCAGGGGTTCATGAGTTAAATATGACATGGAACAAAGGGAACTGTCACAAATTCATGACAGGTGGCAAATCAACATACCACAATTACAGGTGGGACAACAGAAGTAGGAATGGTACCATGATCGGGGTCCCCACATTGTTGGAAGAGCTTACATCATTGGTCCAGGGCCTTTTGACCAAGACCAAGGCATGATAGGGCAGGATTCATGACTGTACAACTCCCTGTACTATCCTGAGTATGCGATCTCCATTAAGGATACACTCAGTTGTTGTTGTTGTTAGGTTCCATTGAGTCTGCTCTGACCCATAGTGACCCTATGCACAACAGAACAAAACACTGCATGGTTCTGCACCGACCTCACAATCATTCCCATGCCTGAACCCAGTGTTACAGCAATTGTGTCAATCCATCTCACTGATGGATTTGCCCCTTAAAAGAGACTCTCTTCCTAGGCTGACTGGAGAGGAGTGGAGGTAATCTACTGTCCATTGCACTATGCCCGAAAGCAAGATTATCTACATTACAAATTAAGGATCAGAAGGAATTCAATGGCAGCTTAATCTATTTGGGGACTGTGTACATACATTTGGGGCTGTCACCTTCACCCATATCTTTCTGCACACTGAGGTGCTCAGAATTTAAGCTCTAAAACCCTAGAAAACCCTATGAGGCCGTTCTACCCTGTTCTATAGTTTTACAACGAGTCTCAATAGACTCCACATTACACATTACCAACAACAAAGGGCTTACATCAGATTAAAAAATTCACTTGTCAAAATAAGTGTGTGCTGGTTAGTTTCTGTGGAGTTCAGAGTCCATTTGAACTTGGAGCAATCCCATGTGTAGAACCGAGCTGTTGCCAAATAGTGATATCAGGGGGTAGGCTTGGTTCTAAGTTTAAAGAGAGTCTCAGTGTTATAGCACCAGAGAGTTCATTGCCTTCTACTGCTCCTTTGCTCTCATTTTTATTTGTTTATTTGTTTTGTTTTTAATTAGAATTTGAGCTCTGGTACATCTTTTTCTCCCATTCCATTGACCCATCTATCATGTATTCACCAGTCCTCTGATATCACAGTAAATGGGGTTTTGCTTTTTAAAGATGCATTTCTTCTCTGAGTGTCTGCTTACTTATTTACTGTTTTACCCTGGCAAGTAGTTATGTCTTAGATAGTTGTTCACAAATGTTTAAGACCCCAGATGCTACTCACTTCACTAGGGTGCTCACCATGGTTTCTGTGAGCTATGTTATGCCAAGGGAGCACTAGTGGCATCATAGGTGATGGGCTGGGCTGCTATCCACATGGTCAGCAGTTTGAATCCACCAGCCGCTTTCTGGGAGAACAATGAGGCTTTTTACTCCTGTAAAAGTTATAGTCTCAGAAAAACATAGGGGGAGTTCCACTCTGCCCTACAAGGTCACAGTGAGTCTGAATCGATGGTAGTGAGGAAGGGGGGAGGGAGGGAGGGATGTTATGCCACTTGAATAAGTTGACCCAGTCAATGGTCCAGCTTTTAAACCCAGAAAAGTAATCTGAAATATATTTGATTATGTCTGTGTAGTATATAGATTTATGTGTTCAATGAATATATGTACCCAAACCCACATATTTTATTTACATGTACCTATATATCTGTTATCACTGATGTTTAAAACTCTACCTCCCCATATATCAATATGCCTACACCAGCCACCTGTACTCATAGACTTTTTACTTTGGTTATGAGGTGCTTACTACACCACATCCAGTGAAATGTTTCGCATCACCAAATAAATAAATAACAAGTTTCTATGATCTGAAGCATACTCTCTCCCCTCATCTGCCAGAAACCGCCAGTGAACCATGATGCCTCTCTAGAGAGAGAGAGGAGAGAGAAAGATAGATGATAGGTAGATACATGATAGATTCAAATATAGATTCATTCTTGTCTCCATATAAACTCACCCATAGCCATTAAGTCAGTGGTGACTCATAGTAACCCCCCTGTGTGTTTCAGAAACTGTGACTATGTAACCTGTTTATGGGAGTCTAAAGCCCAGCCTCCTTATAAAAGCAGAGCCTTTGTCTTTCTTTGACTGATACCACTTAAGGAGCATTGGTAATAATGTGGGTTAGGTGTTGTGCTGTTCTGGGAGAAAAAGATGAGGCTGTCTACTCCCATAAATATTTACACTTTTGGAGGAAACTCTTCGCTTGCTGTGTTTAGTAATAGATGGGATAAAAAGTCGGCTTGCTTTTCTTTAACTTAACATTATGTCTTCAATAATCATTCAGGGTACACAGTCTCATCAATGTTCTTTAAGGCTGCTGGTAGTTCATGGCCTGCAAGTACCACAATTCTCTCACAGATGGGCACTTGGTGCATTTAATTTGTTTGCTATTGTGAATAAAGAAGGAATAAATACAGGTGTGTGTGTGTTCCTGTCATTATTTTTAGATCTGTACAGTTCATGTATTGTTTGTCCTAAAGAGTTAATTGACATAAGTTGTAGAAAAGTTAAAGCTACAGAGAAAATTACTCCCACAGTCTAGGACTACAATTTAGTCTTTAATTTCCCTAAACAAACAAACAAACATAAACACAAAATCATAAATATAAATTTATATGCCTGCTCTTTAAATAGAATAGATACATAAATTAGTTACTCATATCTAAAAGATACATAGAAAATGTGCTTTTATATGAAAGGAAAACAGTCCTTTCCCATACTTTTGTAAATTATCTTAGATAGTTATGGCAGGGATGAAAACGTTCTCACAAGTAGTCATTTTTGATTTGCAAATGGGGAAACAAATTCATTCATCTCTATCCCGTGCTCAATCCAAACATAAAACTAAAGAGTATTGTGAACTTCTTCAGTGAGCGTTCCAGAAACTAAAAATGAAGCCTAAACTATTGATAGGCAGCATTTCTAAAACTTGCCCACTCATTCAATATACTCATTGCAACATCATTTCTCAATCAATGCTTCTAGGACCTGCTGAAAGAAATATCAATAATGCAGTTCCCATCCTTCAGGAACTCACAGTTTAGCTGGGGAGACAGGGAATGAGGAGGATATTATAATGATATATCACGAGTACTAAATTCCTAAACGGCCAACAAAGGGTAGTATAAATTTTAATCCTGAGAGATCAGTTGGTTTTGCGGACATAGAAAAACACAAATTGCTAGAGGAGGGCAGAAGAGCACCATATGTCTGCAGATGTGAGTCCCTGTGAAAGCAGGGCTCCTGGTTACCCCAGGCAGGCCACAGTAGAGCCTTTATCCCAGGCTGCCTCTGTGTGGCATGAGGTCACCAGGAGTCCACTAGTCATCACTAAGGAAGGACACACCCTCCAATGTTTAGGTAATTGACAGATTGATCTGGTCTTCAAAAGAGAGCTTTGTATAAAGTGAGGCAAAAAGCAGTGACATTAACCAAATCCAGCTCACTGCCATCAAGTTCATGCCAACTCATAGCAACCATTTAGGGCCAATTAGGAGTGCCGGCCTGAGAGCGTCTGAGACTGTAATTTTTCACAGGAGTAGAAAGTCCCGTATATCTCCTGTAGAGCGGTTGGTGGTTTTGAACTGCTGATGTTACGGATTGCAGCCCAATCCATAACAACTACACCTCCAGGACTCTTTTGAAACATGGTAGCATTAAGAAGCTAGAATAGGCTATAGATAAGAATACAGAGAACTATTTGCTAGAGCACTGATCCTCAAAGAAGTCCCTGGATATGGCACCTAGTACTGTGGGCTTTGACAAGCCAGGCAGGTGATTTTGATGCCTTTGGAGTTTGAAGATCAGGGACTTAGGGAATCCAGTGAAAGTATTGCCACTGGTATCTAGCAAGCGGGGATGGCGAGAATGACGCAGAAGGAAAAGGAAGAGCCGAGGGGAGGAAGAATGAGAGCAGCAGCCCCTTGACCGCCACCGTGACATCACCATGGACTTGGAAGAACTAACCTCAAAGTTCTTTTTATAGCATTTTCTTTTCTATCAAAATTCCCAAATAACAGCATAGGCTCCAAAATGAGTCATTGGCATCCTTCATCCATGCATTACACTTCAGAGTTCAACAGGTGTTTGAATTACATATTAGAAATTCTGCTGATCTTGAAGAACCACAGCGAGTATGACCAGAGGTGCAGCTAAACTACTGCATTTCATCCTTTGAAAAACCATTATCCAGAAATACAACTTGCCGAATATTGGTAATTTGCTTATTTCATGTAAGAAATGAATTATTCAAAGGTTTTCACTATAGCTGAGATACTATAAACATTTAAATTTACTGCACAATAGATGCAAGCAATGACTGACTAATTATATTTTCTAAATGTCTCTAATTTGAATTCACAGGTGATTGATGTTGTAAGACAAAGAGCCAGCACAGGATATAATGTCATCAACAAATGACCCTGTGAAAAGTGGGGACGGCAGAAGTTGCATCTCATTTTATGCCACTTTCTCATTTCTAAATTGTTAATTTAGGTTCTGTTCATAGGTGAGTATTCAAATTGTTCCTCCCATTCATTAGAAAATAACTTACCACATTAAAAGGTCTTTGAAAGAGCATGAACCATGATTCCCTATCTTATCTTTTCATTTGGCTTTCATTCCTTGACCAGCTATGCAATTTAACTTTTTTCTGCATATTTAAGCTGTGAAAGTATAATTCCCAAGCTGTCTTGTGAAATTCAAATTATATTTAATGCTGCACATTACTGAGACGAAAATCTTAAATGGAAAAAAATTAATCACAGACTTGGTGAAAATGTTTTTAAATTATGAAACCAAAAAGTAGTTATAATCACACTTTTAATATGAACTTTTAATTATCTCTCTGCTATATATATATATATATATATATATATATATATATATATTCCCCCACTAAAATCAGAACTTAACTCAAAAAGCCATACCCAGAAAAAAATAAAATCCAAAATATTATGTTTGCTTTTGCTAATCTATGTCCAAGTTATACGTCAAATTTTGCTAATGACAATTTATAAAATACAGATGCAACAGGGCATCAACAGAGAGAGGCAAAAAATAATTCAAGCCGGTGCAGAAGAGGACTTAGACCAAGGGATATTATTACTGACAAAAGATGGAACTTGGCTGAAGACAGAAAATATCAGAATGTTTACTTATGTTTTATTGATTATGTAACAGCATATGACTGTGTGGATCATAACAAAGCATTAGATTTCATGTACTCGGGTGGAACGTGCACACAAATCAAGAGGTAGTCGTTCAAACAGAACAAGGGAATAATGCATTGTTTCAAATCAGGAAAGGTGAGATTCCGGGTTGGACCCTTTTGCCACATTTATTCAATCTGTATGCTGAGCCAATAACCAGAGAAGTGGGACTATGTGAAGAAAACGTGGCATTGGGATTGACGGAAGGGCCATGAACATCCTGTGGCATGCAGAGGACACTGCCTTGCTTTCTCAAAGTCAAGACTTTGAAGAGCAACGAAGTCACCTGGAGCACTATTGTGCTCCTGGCCCACCTCATATGTGTTTTCAATCGCCTCATATGCATGGGACAGCTGGCCCCTGAATAAGGAAAGCCAGAAAGAAATAGAAGCGTGTTGAATTATGGTGCAGTCAAAGTATATTGAAAGTTACATGGACTGCCAGAAGAACAGACACGTTTGTCTTTGAAAAAGAACAGCCTGAATGCTTCTTGGAAGCAGAGGTTGTGACACTTTCTTTCACAAACTTCAGATAATTTCATCATGAGAGTTCAGTCCCTGGAGAAGGACATCCTACTTGGCAGCGCAGAACGTCAATACAAAGAGGAAGAACCCCGACAAGATGGTTGGTTGGTGACACAGTGGCTTCAACACTGGGCTCAATCATAAGACCAATCATGAGGTTGGCACAGAACCAGGAAGTATTTCATTCTGTTGTACGCAGACTGCTTTGAGCAGAAGCTGACACAAAGGCACCTAACGACAACAACAAACCATCTTCTAAGGAAATGGACTATATTTTGCTTTTAGAAAACACTGAAAGGTTGGGGGAATCCTCCACAGTGTATAGAAAACTTAGGCACCACTTGTTGGTTGCTCTAATGCTGAAGAGGTTTCTGAAGAGCTTCCAAACTGAGACAGACTAGGAAGAAAGGTCTGGGGATCAACTTCTGAAAATTAACTCATGAAATCTACAGAAATCATACACGGTCCAATCTGCAACTGATCATGGAAATGGCACAGGACCGGGCAGCATATTGTTTGTGGTGCATGGTGTCGTCAGGAGTTCATAGTCTACTCAAAGGCAGCTAGCAATTGAATCAATCAAATCAAGAGATAGTGTATCTGAGTCGTAAGATAAACTAGGCCATGACTGTTGTTGTTCGGTGCCATCTAGTCAGTTCTGAGTCACAGCGAACCTATGCACAGCAGAAGAAAACACTGCCCAGGCCTGCGGCATCCTCACAATGGTTCAGTCACACTGTGGCAGCCACTGTGGTAATTCATCTTGTCGTGGGCCTTCCATTTTTTTTATGAGCCCTCTGCTTTACCAAGCATGATGGCCTTGTCCAGGGACTGCAAAGCAAGGAGGTTGTTTACTTCGAGGACTAAGGTGTGCATTGACATAAGTCATTACAGTTTCAATCACCTCACACACGTGAACGTTGGACATTGAAAAGGAAGAGAGCAGCAGAACCAGTGTCTTTAAATTATGGTACTGGCAAAAATGATTGAAAGTGCCCTGGAACAAACAAATCAGTCTTGTTGGAAGAAGTACAGCCAGAATGTTCCTTGGGCCATGACTACAAATGGAAACCTTTGGCCATTTGGCTGTATTCATTTCACTTGATTTTACAACCATTCCAGATTTTTATTTTTTAATATTTTTTTCTCCACCCAGTCCCATTTGGAACCCCATTGCGTCCCTTGTCTCCGCCCATCCCTTCATATCTCTATGACTCCCCTTGTCAACAACCACTCCCCTTCGGAATACCATGATGCCCCTTGTCCCAGCCCCACTCCATTTTGTAACCTCATCACGCCCTTTTTCTCTGTCTACTCCCCTTTGGGACCCCATGATGCCCCTTGTCTCTGCCCACTCTCCTTTGAATCTCTATGACTCCCCTTATCACTGCCCAGGCCCCTTTGGGACCCCATGATCCCTCTTGTCTTCACCCACACCACTTTGGAACCCCATGACCCCCTTGGCTCCACCCACTCCCATTTGGAAGCCCATGACGCCCCTAGTCTCTGTCCACTTCCCTTTGAACTCCATGAAGACCCTTGTCTCTGCCCACTCATCTTGGGATTCCCATGATGCCCCTTGTCTCTGCCCACTCCCCTTTGGAACACCAAGATGCCCCTGTTTTCCACCCACTCATCTTTGGAATCCCATGATGCCCCCTTTCTCTGCTCACTCCCCAATTGTTTTTCTTTTTTAACCAAAAGAATTTCATGTGCATTTTGAATGACCTTTTTTATACTGATTAACTTTTTACTTGATTTGAGTACTTTCTCCCATCCAAACAAACACCAGGTAAAAAGAAACGGACATTGATAGTTACCAGAATTAGGTAAGAAATGGTAGGGCAGTCATAGGCAAGAGGGCAGGCAGGTGTTAGCATGGATGGCACTCTAAAACCAAACCCATTGCCATCGGGCCCCTTCTGTGAAACTGTAGCTGTGATTTTCTGAGACTGTGAATGTTTATGGGAGTCGTTCACTTTTCTCCCATGGAATGGCTGAAGCAGAAGACGCTTTCCAACAAGAGGAGACGGACAAAAAACGAGGGCAACAGCAAGACATAGAGTGGCTTGATAAGATGTTGAAAATAAAAAAAGGTGATCAACAAACAGACAGATAGCACTGGCAGTTGGCACAAAAAGCCAAGCCTGGAGCGACTTCTTCAGTCTTTTCACATCTATTTCTCATCTACATTCAGTGTAATGCATTAGTTATGGTGTTTCAGCATTCAGTGGACATATTATATAATATTTGGGATGCAAAGTCCTCGTTAATCTGTTTCCAGGGGAATGTGTATATAACAATGAAGATCACAACAAGTGATCCATTTTAAGACATACATTAAGCTGTTGATGATTCTTTCTGGGGAAAGAAAATGTTTAAAAGTCAATTTTGTAAATTTACTTCGGACAGCCTTTGTGCTTGCTCCATATGATGTTTTTACCAACTAAAATTCACAGCACATTAAATACTACTCATCGCAATTAACTGTAATTTTTGGTGGGGGTAGATCTAATTATCAGTGTTGGAATAGCAAGCTGACTAAAGTGACCTATGATTCTTTGAAATAGAGCAGAAGACCATTTTATAAAAATGTGCTACTCCTTCCTAGCTGCTTGCCAGTAAAGCTGGTTTAGGAAGGTCCTGGCATCGTGAGGAATCCCTAGTGCACACTCTAAGAGCTCTCAAGAGGAAGATGCTCAATGAGATGATGGACACAGTGGCTGTAGCAATTGCCTCAAGCGTAGTAACGATGGGGAAGATGGTGTAAGGTCGAACATCACTGGCTTTTGTTGTACACTGGGCCAGGTTCACTCCGTGCTGGCTCAATCAATGACACCTGCCAACAACGATGAGAGATGTCACGGACACATTTCGGTCCTCTTTAGAGGAACATTAGCAGTACTTCTCTTTTCTCTCGGTCTTCTCCATTCCTAATTTGGTCCTGTTACTTTGCATGCATAAAGGGAGTCATTCATTTCTGTTTTCTTCTACCACAAAATACAAGGCATTAGGCCAAGCTTGGAAGACAGATTAGCAAACAGTATTCCTGCCTGAGTTGTACCTTGTGAAAGTAATTGATCATTTCAGGCTAATTTTATAAAGCACCAACTATATCCCCATAATATCTCCCTACTTAATTTTATTGTTTTATCTTATCATTACTTGATTATCTTTTTTATTCACTGTACTATTGTGGAGTTGGGATCACTATGATATTACTGTGTATATGGGTGTTTGGGATTTTTTTTGTTAGTTGTTTGGGGTTTTTTTCAATCTATGAAAAGGTGACCCATGGCTTGCAAATGACATTGAAATTTATATTTCAATCAGTCACTTTGAATGATAATTTCAAGTGCCAATATGGAGGCTGTCCTGCATAACTATGTCCAACACCTACTGTCTTTTTGCCACAGTATAGTAAAGGTAGATTCAATTCTACATGTTCTTTAAAAAATCTAATTTGATCGTTGACTCTTTGCTAAAGCTTCCCTTTGCAATTTATTGTTTGATTGAAGTTTCTAACATAACATATCATTTCCTATGACCTGCTAGACAGACTTTTCTGTTTAGAGTAGGCTGGAGGTCTGGATCTAATAAAGATACTACGTCCTCGCCACTTTTCATTTCTCATTGGTGGACCTATTCATAAATATCCTTTGGAACAATTCTCATTCCCATCTGAAATCAAGGGCTGTTGAGGAATTTGGAAAACACTGATTTGGAGATTTCAATCGTTTATCATGTACTTTAAATAACCCTAAGGAGACCTGGTGGCGTAGTGCTTAGGAACTGGGCTGTGATCTGAAAGGTCAGGTGTTCAAAACCACCAGCAGCTCCATGGGAGAAAGAAGAGGCTTTCTACGCTCATAACCATTCCCATCTTAGAAACTCACAGGGAGAGTTGACAGCAGTGAGTTTGGGTTCGGGTTAGGGATCCCTATTTATCGTGCTGCAGTTTTACCACCTCGCTGTTCATTGGAATGTCATCCTCAAAGGATGTGGAAGAACTGGCTCCATAATGAGGCGCCTCTGCAGCAATGCTGCCTCCAGCGATCGCACACGGACCACACATGTGAGCCACGGGGGTCACACACCCAAAATATATAACAGCAACAAGGAATCAATATCAGCAATGATCTATACGGTATTTTAGATCCTGCTTTTCACGTGGAATCTTTGAAATCCAGTGTGTGCTTTCTATGAATGACATGTATCCTTTCAAACTAGCAACACGAGAATGGCTTAGCAGCCACAGGTGACCAGTAGCTATCACATTGCACAGCACAGCACAAAGGGGGTGGGGGGCCTAAAATGCCTTTAGTTTATATTAGTTCAGTGACTTTTAAAAAATTCGCTATATATTTTTGTCACGTGACGCTGTTGCTCTTCATTTGCATATTTCAAGAATAGTATTACAAAGACTACACCTTAAAAAATACAACCAAACAAAAACCTAAAAAAACTAATCCCTGTTTTCCATCAGTTCTGATTTCTGGTGATCCCATGTGGGCCAGAGTGAAGCTGTTCTCCATTTAATTATCAATGCTTGATACTTTTTTATTTTGGTAGTAGAGTGCCAGGTCTTTCTTTCTAGGCACCTTTGTTCATGCAAACGCCCAGTTTATCATGGATTTTTGACATTCCAATATTTGTTGGAGAAGCATTCATCATATTTTACAGTTTCATCTTATCAAATGTATCATATGACTTTAATTCAGTACATAATTCGATTTTAATCTGTTTAAAAAGTGAGCCTCTGGAAACTAGTTATGATTTCAGAGTTTGTGATGTGTTTTTTCCCCCCCGCTTTCTTTATATTTTTCCTGAATGGAAGATCACTCTAGAAACATGCCATCTATAATTGACAGAATACATTTACATTTATCAATGTGAAATATGAAACTACACATACAGTCCCAAGACTGTCTTCTCCTTTATTTTACATTGTCCCTTCAAAATTGCTTGCTGCTTAGCCTAAGGGAATGGCAAGTAAGTAAGAAAAAGAAAGCTCTTTCTGAGCATATTCTTCAGAAGAACTTAGGAGCTAAGCTCGATTTAATTCAGAAATGTGCTTTCACAGTCTCAAGTCAGAGTAACATCAAACACTAGGAAGCTCAGCAACGGTCAGCCTCTAGTTGTGATTCTACATCATGTTCACCTTGATCCTTACACCTTTTCATCTTCCTGTTGTTATTAATTGCTTCTTTTTCTGCCTTGGCTAATTGGAAAGTAATTGGTGTTACCCTATTCTGTTAAATTACAATGCATTCTTAGGAACCGTACATAATAGAAATAAATACTGGTCACCCTGTAGGCTAACTTTGGGGGTATGGACGAAACCCCAATTGACATCCAGGTAAAAACAAAAGTAATAAAAACACCCCACTGCCAACAAATGGATTCAGACTCGCAATGAATTCTGAGACTATAAATCTTTGTGGGAGCGGACGGCCTCATCTTTCTCCTGAGTTACCCTATAGGCGTATGCAATCATATTTAACATCATTTAGTTTATTCTGCTGCAAAGTAAAGTCAACTTCTGCGGACATCTCTTCTAAGCTCAATTTTCTTCTCTAAGCCAGTCCTTCTTTCCCTATAAAAATCAGAAATTCAAGACCAAACATTAGCCTCTGGACAGAGCTACTATAACCTGGAAATAGTAAATGCCAATATTTGAGTATATTCCTGATGGTAAACTCTAGATTTTAACTTGGTTTTACAATGTAACAGGATCTTATGAGCATCTTTCCATGTTAAGAAGTGTCAAATCACAGACACACATAGAATCCTGTTATATGAGTGGACCATAATAGAGTTAGCAAAGATCTTGTTGGATATTTAGATTGTGGCTTATTTTTCAGTGTTATAAATAAGGCTGCTCTTTAAGCCACCCTCTTGGCTTACATAATGATACTGTCATGAAGCAGAAATGTGTGGATGTATTTTTATTCAATTGAAAAAATAGAGATAGAAACTCTTCTGCTTCAGCTTTGCCTTTAGATAAAAACCACGACAGTTTCTGGTGATTGGAGAATACAAATTAGGGTCCATATTAATGTGAAATTCCAAGTCCAGGGCCTCCTTGCTTTGTAACCAGGAGCTATTTCTTGGAACAGTTTACACATCTTTGCCCACCCCCATTGTGTAATACTGGAATAATGATTGGTGTTGTGTTCTGTAAGATGACATTTATAAGACATGGTTAGAACCCTCAGTCATTTTTACCTTTCATTACAGTTGTTTATCTAGATTTCATCATTACTACGCTGACATGAGAGCACCTATTTTAATAATTCAATCCTTAAGTAGAACAGCTATATTTATGCAACTATTTTATACTGAATAGAAAATATTTCTGCCCCACAAATGTTATGGACTTCAGATTGAAATCTGATAAACAGCACAATTTGGAACGAGAGCCCAACTGACAGCTACTGTTAATCTTTGAGTCAAACCCTTGCTTGTGAGGAGGTCCTTTGACATGTGTCAACCAATTTTTATCTTGCTACCGAAAAGACTCTCAACAACTACTGCATTGTTGAGATACAGACTAGCTGGTCTGGCCACAACTGCTTTGAGGAAGACAAAGTCATCAGAACAGGCACATCTGAGTGAACCATAAGTAACAGGCACGTGGGATGTGCATCTAGTGGTTTGTCCTGGGACTGTGGAATCTAGGTTTGGACAGCAACAGCTAAGTAAGGGCTGCTAAGATTGGAGATGAACTATAAAATGGTGCATTAGGTGCATTTCTTCCAGGACCTCCCATACACATGCTTTCAAGGAAGACGTTTTGTTAAGCAAAATTCATCTTTCTTTGGCCTTTTAAATTGTAAATGTCAACTGTTATTGATGTGAGTTGCCATCTCTTAAGTAATATTTATCAATGCTTGTTTTCTTTTCCTGAGCTTGTTCAACAGTTTAAAAACACATCTAAAAAAACATCCCTGGAACGTCCAAATCTTAAGCTATGTGTATGGAATTCCACAGTGCAGTGTTTCCTATAGTTGTTGGAATTTTAAATCACAAGTCTTATCAATTCAGTATCTTTCATTAATGTACCTGTCCTTCTCTCTGTTGTTTTGTTTTTGTCTTATTTTGTTCTTCAGACTCTGAACATCTCATTTTTTCTTTCCACAAGTTTGTATTTAGATTCTCTACAGAGTATGCTGGCCACCTAGCTCATCTTTCCTATTTTAAATCCAAAGTATCTTCTTCCTAAACTTGCTACAGGTCACTGCATTATGAATCTTGCTTGCATTTCAAGCTTCACTGGCACAGGATTCATTCTCAGATTAAATCTATATCCTTTTGTTTTTGTCGCTTTTTCCTCGGAATATTATCTTTTGAAAAAATCTCCCAATCACGTTCTAATCACGTGATCCCTCTCTTAATTCTCATTCTCTTCCTATTGCTTCTGTATCATTTGACACTGTGAAGCATCTTGTTCTTTGTAAAACATTCTGTTCTGGCACCATGCCACCTAACTGTGTAGTTATAGGAGATCATGTTATGTGAATTCCCTACCTACCTCATTGCCACACATCGATGATAACTCACAAAAGTAAATCCACCTGACCGGAGTTCTCTATCTGGTCCCCTGGTAGCATATTGGTTACGCATTGGGCTGCTAACCCCCAGGTGAGAAGTTTGAAACTACCAGCGGCTCTGAGGGAGAAAGAAGAGGCTTTCTCCTCCCATTCAGAGTTATAATCTCAGAAATTCACACGGGGCACTTCTACCTTGTCCCATAGGATCACTATGAATTGGCATCGACTCAATGGTAGTCAGTTTGGTTTTGTCCATTCATTTGAGTTTTGTATGGCAAAGGATGAATCTCCTCAGGGGGAAGGACACAGTTTCTTTTGAGAGTTTCAACGTGTTAAGTGTCCTAGTGACAGTTCACCGAATCTTTAGGAAGGAAAGGTGGGCAGTCATAAAAATCTGAGGGTCGCGAAAGTGTAGAGGCATCCGTGGAAGCGTCTGAGCTGGGAGCAGGAGGAAAGTGAGCATGGGGGCCTAGAAGACAAATCATTCCGTTATACGACCCCGAAGACCTTCAACACCGGGGCAAGCAAACAGAGAAGGAGGTTTAGACAAACTAAACTGACGCAAGTAAGTGTTCAACTATTTGAGGATTGCTCGATTGCTGTGCATTTATTTGTAAATCAAATCCAAATTTCATATTAGATTTAGATAATTTGGCTTACCCAAGAAAAAATGAAATCATGACAGGTGTGAAATCCAACAAAGTTTATTAAACCAACATCTGTAGATTACCTACTAGATAGTTGGATGAACATTTTGTTCCTTAAAGATTCAAAGAATTAAGTTATTTTACTTATGATAACACTCCACTTCCCCTGAAAATCCCATGGGGAGATAGATCATTATTTATTCTATACTGACTATAGCCCATGAAGATTAAAAATAGCTCATGAATAAAGGAAGGAGGAACTCTATATGTGGGATTTTATGCAATTACATTAACAATTCCTTGGAGATATTGTGGTCTGTTATGTAAATATGTATAATTATGATAATTTGGAAAGCCATGTTATTTACTCAGTAGTTTAACAGCTCCTTCACAAAACAGTCACAAAATAGAACTCAGGAGGGATATAGCAATACTTACCATACAGATGAGGGTACATTTAGCATTGCAAATGAATTTTAAAAATATTTTTACAAGAAAGACTACAGAAGTTAAGGCTATACTTCTCCTACTTTTACTTTCACACAAAGATGTGCTGCACATTCAAATTATTTCGACCATTATTACCCAACTTCTGGTATGACCTGTGTAAAAATTACTGTTGACAGAAGGTCAGAATAAATGTACCCTCAGGTTTTTCTGGACCATATGTTATTGTTGTTGTTTTGCCTGTAGTTCAAAGGTTCATCATAGAAGGGCACACTTAATATAGCCCAGCCAGCTACCTATACATCCATCCACGTATACATTCAATGAATACATACCCATAAGTTAGAATGTGATAGTCATGAGACTGCACTTTAAGACCAGAAAGATGGCTAAAACACATATCCTACCATTACATGTCTTCCAAAAGACAGAAACAGCTAGGTACATAAGTGTGGGAAAAAAGAGACCTAGGGCATTGTTATGGCACTGTTCAGGGGACACCATTTACATTATTGAATGACAAGTGTTATCAGAGTAGGGCAGAAAGGTGCCACATGTTTATGTGACTAGGGTGGGACAAAAGTCCAAAGGGACGAAACAACTTCACATGGTAACCAGGGAGTTGGTGAAGGTGAGTATGTGGGTATCTATGTGCTTGTAGAGGGTGCACTTCCGGAAGAGCAGAGTGCAGGGAAATTCTCAAGAGGTTGGAATCATGTTTGCCATAGAGCTGTTTAGTTCTAGAGACCCACAAAAGGTAAGATGAAGGGAAAAACAAATGTCTAATCATCGAAGGTACTTTATTTCATTTTTTAAGATTTGGAGATGTGTCTGTACAGACACTCAACCAATTCAAACCTGCTGCCACAAAGTCTGCTTTAACCTAGTGACAACTGGATCATAGGGTTGCTAGGGCTGTACTCTGTATGGAATCCGACCTCACTGGGCGTCAAAGGCTTTAACCAGGCTCCTGTAGAGGTAGTCTCACAGCCGTGGGGTCTGTGCGGACTCATAGCACCTCTATAGAGCAGGTAAAACTTCCCCTGTGAGTTTATGAGACTGTAACTCTAACAAGAGTAGAAAGGCTCCTCTTTCCATGTTGGAGCGACTGGTAACCTCAAACTAGACTTTGAGGTTAGCAGCCCAACGCATAACCATTGCGTCACCTAGAGGGCTAATAAGATAAATGAAATAAATGAAGATCACATTTAAAAAATGATTTTCAAAAGAATATTCTGGCAGGCATGTGAGTGAAGCAACATCAATAATAAATAGGAACGAATATACATGCTGGACATGTTCTATGTGCCAGAAAATACGCTGAACAATTCTGTGTATTAATGTATTTAGTATTTAGAGTGCCCCTACGTAGCAGACAATTAAATGGCTTTCTGAGAAATTTGTAACATTGATGCAATCTGAAATTACCAATCGCAGTATCAAAGGCCCCATGAATGGAGTGAGAAATGCATGAGAAAGTTCATTCGTTTCTATTTTGTGCCTTTGTGGCGGTTTTCCACTAAACATGGGAATCGGGAGAAAGGCAAAAAAGAAGATGGCTTACAGTTTTGATTCGTTCTGTTTGGGTTTCCACTCCTGAGTGGTGACAGAGCGGTGATTTACTCAGAAAATGGGAGAAAAAGTATCCATTTAGAGAGGAGACTGTGTTTTTGCTTGACAGTTGCTCTGGTTTTGAGGTGTGTGGACTGGGTTGTGTCAGAGTACTTCAGAACTCATATCCACTTAGGAGGTAGACAGAGGAATCGGCTTGGGTGGAATGTGTGGGTATTGAAACTGCAGCACTAGAGGAGAAGCCCAACCCTTGCTTGCCAGTGAAGGATATGAGTTGATACAAAGCAGGTCAAGAAACAACATTCATTGGAATTCCAATACTGAGGGGCAAGCCCAGGAGGAAGCATTATGAGATGAGAATAAAGAGTAGTCGAGGTGGAAAAGGACAACAGGGGTGTTTTTTTCTCAATGCAAAAGTCAGATTCCAGAAAACAATGATGAAGGGAAGCCAATTACAGCGAAAGCAGAGGAATCCATTTCATTAGGAAAATGAGTAATGAAGAACTTTGCTGGGAGCCGATTCCATGAAGGTATGTAAGGAAATGAAACTCACCTTGAGAAGAAAGGTGATAAGGGCCATCAAACATTTATGAACAATCCCAAGACACACCATAGTGAAGTAAAGTGAGGTGGTGTGATACAGTAGTGAATTATTTAATATGGTTCTTCTAGCCACAGACTTTTTATTCTCACCAAATAACCTATGTTCACCTGATGTTTGTCTGGGTAAGAAGAGGGGATACAATACTGATTGGATTGTATCATTTAGGTGTGAATGATTGTTAACAGGGTTACCTGTGATTGTCATCCTGTTGGGTATAAAATCAGCCATCTCAGAAGCAGAAGAGTTGCTTTGGACTCTGATCCAGGAAATAGCTGGGACACCAGAGAAGTGACAGCGAGCCGAGCAGAACCAAGAACCAGAGCAGTGGGTTACTCAGGCCAGAGAGAAAATCAAGCTGAGTGTTTTGGGGCATGAGACTGGCTTGTGGAATAGGCTGCCTCTGGGTACTTAATTAGAGGAGCTGTGTTTGTTGACCTAAAGACTGTAAGTCCAGGCTTATAGTGGAGCAGCATGCCTTTGAGACCTTTATTGGCAGCCCTGAAAGAGATTTGTAGCATACCCTGAGGAGGGCAGAGGCCAGGCCAAGAGGATGAGGCTCATAGAGAGGCTATGGGCAGAACAGAGAAGAAATTGTCCTGATCACCTGTATACTGAACATTTCTAGCTTGAATTGTAACTTGCTAACTTCGCTAATAAACCCCATAATCTTGAGCATTTTATGTGAATTTTGTGTGGCCATTCAATGAATGCTCCAACCCAGCCACACAAGTAAAGTGCCCTGAGAGGGGAAAAAAAGATGGAAGGTGGAGAGGCATGTCAGGTCTCTGCCTTGTGGCAAGCAGTCTCCAGAGCTGGAGGAGGTCCCATGTGGCCCCCATGCAGTTTGCCCAAGGAGGGTGTTTGTTATTTAAGCACACATCAGAGAGGGAAGAGGGTTTAATTAAGCAGGGTGCAAGCAACACCTAAAGAGAGAGGGGAGTCTGATTAAAGACAAAAGAGTAAGAGCCTTTGGCCTCTGAAGAAAATAAAGGGCTTAACTGAAACCAAAGGAAGAAGAGTAAGAGGATAGAATGGGCTCAGATCTAAAGTCACAAGGAAAGATCTTGACCATGTTTTTCACTTAGAATCACAAAAATGGCATTTATAACACAATCAATAAAGCACATAAAGTAAAATATATATTCTGCTTTCCTTATTCTTTAGAACAATTTTTTTAAGTTGAGCATCCTACCTAATTTATATAACAGTTCATCTGTACTGTCCAAGGGACTACCAGGCTTTTGCTCTGTAGAAAAAAATCACTAAAAATCAGGTTCATTTTCTTCTGATCAATATGAATCGCTTTTGAAGAGGAAGTTGCTAATTTCTTTAACTCATGTACTGCCTATGTGCTGTTTCAGAGAAAATACAGTAGTGCTATTATTGGGATCAACATACGCACATTGGAGAGATTATTGCTCTAGTTTGAATTGTTTAGCTCAGATAGTACAAGTTTAATTTGCCTGTGAAGTGTTTCATACTTTGTTCTATCTTCTCTGTATATAAGAATGGGATACAGTAAGATCTTGCCTTCTACTGCCAATGATATGTCAGAAGAAAATCCAAATAGAAGGCAGCAGAGCTGTGTATTGTACATAATGTATGAGTATTGAAATATATAATCAATACTTAACCATGTACAGAATTGGATTCAAGTATATCCTGATAAAAGCTACTATGGTGCATATCTATATCACAATTGTGACCTATCACACAACTGAAACCAAATCACTAGCCTTGGGCAGCTCTGCATCCTAACTTTAAATTTGCATACTTCATTCCATAGCACACTGCTGAAGGGCTCAAGAGTGCAGTTGAGTCAAATGAAATACTCAAAGAACATGAAATTGTGGACAGTTTTCTTTTACCTGCTCTTGGAAACCTTTTTGGTAATAAGTAAAATGTATGACAGATGGTCATGAGTCCTGAATCAACAGACAGCTAGAAACAAAACTATATGATTGTCTATTTAGTCATCTCCTCATGGTGTTCCTATGTAGTTATGAAAATAAATATGTGTGTGAATGCTCAGAACCTCAACACAACTGATGTGGGATGCACTTGAATCCCACAGAATGTGTATAGACTTCTTGATGACCACATGGTTTATTTGTGATGGGTTATGTGTGTCTTCATTCAACGGCTACGTATTCAGCCATCTCTGTGTGATGAGCACAGTGAGATGTCTGGGGTAAAATGACAATTCTACCTTCTATTTGTGGTTGATTCGGTCTGATTTTCTTCAGGAGTGTCCGTGGTTTGTATTTATTTACAGATATATTAATAGAAGAATATTGCCAAGGATTTAGAGGGTGGTGATATGGATGCAAATGTAATCGGATCAACTTGCAATTGTTTCTTTACGTATGAATGATGCATATGTCCATATTGAGCCTCATGAAAACCCCCAGGGATGAAAAATCTTAGGATCCGAAGAGACACAGGCAGTGTCCTTAACAAGCATGGCTTGCATCAGCAAGTCCTGATTTATAAAGAGCCAGCCCAGCCCATCTTGGGTGACCAAATTAGAAACCCGTTTAGCATATGATGATAATGCATAAAATAGCCTGGTACACTAAGACCATCCCTAAACATACTTCATAGCCAGCCCCAAGGTGAGGAGCTGCCCATGTGAAATAGAGAAGCACGGGCTCTGGAGGGTCAAACCAGTGGTTCTTGGTAGGCTTTTATCTGCAATTTTGTTTAAACATTCCATACCTCTTCAGTAATGGCTGTGTGGTGTGCTAGAGAGTTTGAGGATTTGCCTCGCCAACAATTAGCTGAGTGAACTTGGGAAGCCCCCTTCCACTGTCCTGTGACAATGGGAATGCATGACAAGGAAGAGCTGGCCACATTATTTCTAAACCATATGTAACAATTTGATGAATTTAATACTAGGATAATACTAAAAAAAGAAAAGAAAAAAACCTGCCATATGTAGTTCACAATTCAAACAAAGGCTGCCTCCATATAAGAATGTTGCTTGAGAATGAATCAGTAAAAATTAGGTGCACACAAAGAGAGTTCCCAGGATAAAACCTTCTAGGGTGGTGGTTATGTCTTAGAGAGAAACAGAGAGGACAGGGAGATAAATATTGTTGGGAATTTGGGAGCCAAGCAACTGCTTGAGAAGCCACCAAAGGGAGCCTTCTTCCAGGGAATAGATTGAGCTAATTCCTGGTTTAATCTTTGACAGACTTGCATCTCTGCATTCTGCTTCTGTTTGAGCTATTCCGTGCTGACTTCAGCATGGGTGCCCAGCAATTGGGGCATGACTACACATTTCATTACCATCTTTGCTCTTCTGAACTGTGTGTGTGGCAGGGCGGGGGGAGAGGGGGATCCTTAGGAACAAAAAACAAACAGAAGCCTCAGAAAAACGTTGAACCTGCTACTCAACAATAAAGGCTATGCAGTAGATAATGAAGTTGTTTTATTAGATTATTCATTTATAGAAGAAAAACTAGGGGGAACTATGTCTGGGATGAAGATATTTTTAACCAATGAAATAAAACTAGCCTAATTACTGAATAGTTAAACAACCACTGAGAGAGCTTGTTAGGCTCAGTAGAACTGATAGGCATATTTTATTAAACTGACTGGACCCAAGTTCTAAAATAAAGAAGTTGGCTAAGAAAATGTTAATTAGAGGGAACAAAAGAATGGCACTCTCTTATTCAATGTGAAGTTTTTAAGATAATATATTGTTATGTTAAGATATTCATACACACTAATTGTTGATTTTTTATTAGCTTCACTAATACCTAGGGAGTCATAATAGTTAGCATTCCTATAACTAGAAGAAGTAGGGATAACGAGGGCTTATTTCAGTATTTCACAATAGTACCTAGTGTTCCAATGGCAGCAAGTGACCATTCATTTTTCCAATAAACATCCATTGAGATCCCACTTACATTAAAGACATATACAGATAAATAGGAACCACTGTGGCAAGGTGATTCAAGTGCTCAGCTGCAAATTCAAAGGTCACTGTTTCAAATGCAGCTGCTCTTCTGCAGGAGAAAAATGTGGCAATCCGTTTCCATAAACATTTGCACCCTTGGAAACCCTATGGGACAGTTCTACTCTGTCTTAAATGGTCACGATGATGTGGCATCAACTTGGTAGCAATGAATTTTTGATGTTTGTGATCATACTAAAAGATACTATGAAGAGGCCAAGGGTGGGGTAGGGGGTGGGGGAAGAGGGAGTGGGGAAGGATGAGGTGAAGGACAAAAAATAGAAAAGTTTAACATGAAATAAATACAGAAATATTTGAAAGAAACAAGTGAAAGAAGAATTGCTACATGAACAAATTAAAAAAATACAAACGAATCCCAGTTTGCTGAACCCTCAGGTCTGTATATTGGGTACAAAAGGAGGGAAAGTAAAATGGAAGTGCATTTGGAGTTTTAAAGACATATAAGTTCATTTCAACTATAAAAGAATACACATTCTAACAGAATTTTCATAGAATTATCATAACTAACAAATACATGGTAAATTAATATATAATCTTCCATTGAGTTTAGGGGTATTTCAGAGTTTATCTAGATAAGTCCTCTGTGTTTTGGCTAATTATGAGAAGAATTACAATTACAAATATGCAGCTCAGTATTGTGCATCACACCTATAGCAGTAGTAGTGGTGGTAGTGGAACAATCACATGAAGAAAATGAAAGAGCGGGAGAAATGGAAGAATATTAGCTAACCCTATAGACCTTACTGCATGTCATACATTTTTCTAAGAACTTTGCATATGTCAACTCAGTCAATCCTTTGACGTATGTACTAATATTATTCCTATCTTACATATAGTGAACCCTCAAGAGAAGAGAGGTTAGCCTAACCAAGGTGAAAGTCCTTAAATGTCTGCTGTGGTTGTTAGATCTCTTCCTGCTCATAGCAAACGCCAGGACAATATAACTAAATATGCTTGGTCTGAGGCATCATAGCTTTGTAAGAGCGCATTGGTCCAGCCACTGCATCAGTCAGTCTCTTTGAAGGTCATCCTGTTTTGTTTGTTTGTTTCGTTGGTTGGTTGATTTCCTGCTGACCCTTGCACAGATGGAGAAAAGCTTGTGGGGGCCACATCTGAGCTCTTCTGATTACACAAGAGGAAAGGAGAATCCTCTGGCCAACTGTCACAAGGCAGAAGTCAGACAAGACTGTCATCCAGTTTCCTTTATTCTGATACCAACCATTGCTCACATGAGATTAAATTTCTCTGTTGAGTTTAATAATCTGTTTTGTGGCACAATTATACAGAACTCAGTTAATGCACAGGACTATGGAGTCTAATAGGGAAGTTAACAGGTTACTGCCAGTCAAGATCAGATCACTCAAGATACAATCTTTGCTCCTCTGTAGCACCTCATCTTAGGCAGCAGCAAGTCTCTCTCCTGTCCCTTCACCTCTGCCTTGTCAAGTGGGTGGGGCAATTAGCCTGCTGCTCTCCTCATGATCTCAGTGCTACTCCTCTGCTCTGCATCATGGCCTCAGTGGGATTCTTCTGCTCTGTCTCATGATGTCAGTGCTCCGGTCTCTACCAATTCAGACTGGAATTGCACATGCACCACACTGACGCTTCTTCTTTCTTGATGGTTAGAGGATTCTCTCTCCTCCTGCTTCTGAGATGCCTCACCTACATGCCCAAGAGGAATGGCAAAACCGAAGAATCCCCTATATTATTATTTCATACATCCTATTTGCATGATATCACTCAATCATTTAGTAGAAGTTTCAAAGACATGGAAAGAAGAGCCATTCCAAATAATTTCACTTCATCACATTTACCAAGCATGGTATCCTTTTACAAGTACTGGTCCCTCCTGATGACATGTCCAAAATATGTGAGAAGCAATCTTGTCATCGTTGCTTCCAGGGAGCATTCTGGTTGTACTTCCTCCAAGACAGGTTTGTTTTATCTTTAGCCATCCATGGTATATTCAACCTTCTTCACCAATTTCATAATTCAGAGCCATAAATTCCTGCATGTCTTCCTTACAGCCCACCTTCCACATGAATATGGGATGATGGACAATGATGTGGCTTTGGTAAAGTATAACTTAGTCTTGAGAAGTGGAGAAAAGATTGACGTTCTCAAGGATTTCATTTCAACTTAGAAAGACAATCAATGCCCATAAAAGCAGCAGTCAAGAAATCAAAAGATGTATTGCATTGGGGAAATCTGCTGCAAAAAGACATCTTTCAAGTTTGTTTTGTTTATGTAAGGCTGTTACTTTCAGAACTAAGACAAATGAACTCCTTGAGAACTTTACTCTTCTCCACTTATCATTCATTCTTTAGCTTCCACCCTTGTCCACTTAATCAACTACATGTCAGTTTGGATACTTGGCATTTTTTTTCTTGTGCTTTGAATATGCCCATGTAACTTGTTTTCTTTTCCCTTAATTTTTACACCTTCTGTCCCTCCGTTCTTCCCACCCAAAGAGTTCTGGTGGCATTATTTGGTTAGCATTGAATTGGTACCACCAAGGTCAGTAGTTCAAACCCACCAACTGTTCTAAAGGCGCAATTGAAGACTTCCTATTCCTCTAAGAAGGGCAGCCAAAGCAACTCTATGGGGGGGTCATTAAGAGTTGGAATCAACCAATGGCAGTGAGTTTTTAAGTTCTTAATATTGGTATCCTTGATGTTCAATGCATCGTACCTTGATTGCTTGGTCTCCCAATGCTATTTTGCAACAGTAGCCACTGAAATTGTAAAGGCATATTGGCAAGCTGGAAGATGCCTTGGGCAGAGTGATGTAAATGGTGAAGAGACCAAATATGTGAGGAATACTTAAGTAAGTTGGGAAAGCAAAGAGAGAATATTAGGGGGGATATGATCACTTCCTCACTCACTACCATTCTGACTAATACACACCCTAGAGGGCAGAGTTGAGCCCTTCATGTTTCCAAGACTGGACAGGAAGCAAAACGCTTTGTCTTTCTCCCTCAGAGCAACTGATCGGCTTGGCACCTAACATTATGCCCCCAGGCAAGGTAGGAAAGGAATAGAAGAATTCAACAGGGCATGATCTCATTAACAAAAGAATCCCACAACCTTATTTCCAAACAGGATCACATTCACAGGTATAGGAGTTGGAACTTCAGCATATGTATTGTGTGTGTTGTAATATTCCCTTTAGAAATAAATTTTCTTATTTCTTAAAATAAAATATATCCCTGTCACATTCATACTTTACAAGTAAGAATGGCTGTCTTGCAATATTCAGATGGCTGACGCTGAAAGAACTTTAGTATTTATCAGCCAAGCTCTTCAGCATTACATCCTCAGTACTCCTTCTATTAACCCATGGTCTTGGGTTTTTGGGGACTCCTTCACAATGGCATCGGATAGAAAGAAAAACTCGACCCAGGAGACACGCTCACAGGGAGAAGATGCTCACAGGTAGGTGAATGGGTTTACATGCCCAAGAAAGCCAACGACTGTTAGAAGAAGGACTAGGGAGTGGTGCAGTGATTAAGCGTTTGACTGCTAACTGAAAGGTTATTATTTCCAAGCCACCAGTTGCTGTGTAAAAAGAAACATGCGCCACGGGATTCCCATCAGATTTCGAACCTCGGAAACCCTGTGGGGCAATTCTACCTTATTTTACAGGTTTGCTATGAGTTTCAATCTACTCTATGCAATAGGTTTTATTCATTTGTTGGTCTTTGTTTTGATGTACTAGACACTGAAAAAGACAAAAAACAGACCTAATTCTACACAAAAGTAGGTTTTTGGTTTTTTTTTTTTTGAACCTCTAGAACTTCAAGAAAATTGGTTTCTGTTCTTTGGTATTTTGGGCTACAGCACCAATAGATAACTAAGACAGAGAACTTTTTAAAGGGTCCTGGGCATCTGTAAAAGTATGTAGGAATATGCACTACAGAAAGATCTCAAATTGCCAAACAGAACTAGTTGACCTTTCAATGCAGGCTCTGACTCAAGGAGTCTAGAGGGGAAAAATAGTACTATCAAAATTTAAGAAAAATATTATGACATTACAGACACTATATTATCTATATTTACTATAAACATTACAGCAAATAAATCATAAATCAACATTAACACAGACACGGTTTTTTTGTGAGATAAAAGTATGAATGCATGCTAATTCTCTTATGTTTATATTCTCAATGAGTTAATAAAAATAAAAGATTAGCAACCAACTATTAGATCTAGAGCAAATTTTAAGAACACAAAAATGTGTTCTTAAAACTAATTCCTTTTAATATATGTTTACAAATATATCAGTCTTATTTTTAAACCCATAAAGTTGTCATAACATTTTCTTCATGATTGGGTCTTCCATAGAGAATGTACATTAACTTTGTTTTTCAGAACCCTTTACCATGTAATAATTTGTAGTCTCAAATTTTTTACCCATGGATGCCAGAAGAAAATAAAACAATCATTCTTAAGAACATGTAATCATTTATAAAACATATTTTAAATTATGTGGTTAATATCCAATCTTTTCTTGGCTCTCTTGATTTAGATTTGGCCTGAGGTATCTTTCAAAGTGCACTGGGAAGAAATTGGGTTTATGCAGTCTTGGTTTGTTTACATAAACACTAACCAAAAAACAACAACAAATAACTAGGTTATTATTTGAAAATACTAATGATTGTCTTCAGAAATGGTAGATTTTAAATAACTATGAACTAACTAAAGAAGGAAGAGGAGGAGGAGGAGGAGAAGAGGAGGAGGAGGAAAAAGACACTCCATGGACACAGTGTCAGCAAGAATGAGCAAACCAGACAATAGTGAGGACGGCGAGGACAGGCAATGCTCCCTTCTCTTGTTCGTAGCCTATCTGTGCATCAGAACTCACTTCATGGCACCTTACAACACCACCAACTACCACTTAGTACTTTTCAAAGGAAACAAATCATAAACCCCCAATTATGAAATAGCTGTGAAGAAATCACCTTGGTCTCTGGTCCTGATCATTTTATTCACCACTCCTATGCCCTCCAGATAGAAGCATGTCATGCTTCACTGTTCACCAGTTGTCAGGTAAAAAGAATATTTATACCCTGGAGAAAATGAGATTAGCCTTATCTGTAAGCGAATTGATATTGATGCCTTTTGCCCTAGAAATGCATGTGGAGTTTGTTAATGTTCTTATTTGGGTCATTTTGTTAACTAGTTACTTTTGCCAGTTTCTTTGGCATCTGGGCTGGCACAGTGATTCGAGAAGCAGCGGAAAGTAGAAACAAACACCACTAGATGTTTCACTGAAAGAGAGACCTATGAATGGTTAGTCACATATGAAGGCAGCTGGTTCTGTGTTCCCTGTTTGGTCCAAAGATGATGGTGCGGGAAACTGAGGGGAAGCCATCCGATGCAGCTCAACACAAAGTAAATTGTGTGGCCTCACTTTCTGAAGCTTTTCCCCATAGTCTTTCCATTTCAGAGAGCTAGAAGTTTTTTGAGGTTGTTAGTAATTATTTTCAAGAGTAATAATACAATGTTGTTAATATTTATTTTAGTATTAATCAATAGCAAAATAATACAATTATTATTAATGAAATATTATTAATATTTATGTTTTATTCTATAAAATAAATTAGTATAATAAATAATATCATAACATCACATTTAGTCAACTTAAACATTGTCATGTATAATATTCTCTACCCTCAATTACATCAATCATGTTGAACAGCCAATGGTGATGCCCTTTGCCAGGGATTCTGTCCCCCATACACTACAACTCAATGCTTCTGAAACACTAACTTCCCTCTCCTTCTCACCCCATGGTAACCACTGTTAGCCTCTGATCTCAATATATTTACCAAATTCCTGTATTTCATATTAGTGAGATTCTACACTATTTGTCCTTGTAAAGCCTGATGTTTGAGTCCTAGTCAACAGCCACTATGAACATACAACTGTAATTGATAGAACTGCGGGGATCTCATTTCCACTTCATTCTGCAATATTCTGGAGCAGAGATGAATATCCTAATATCTAATTTCTCAGTTTGTTCCTATACTATAACAGTAACTTTACTGTTCAATAGCACCTCCTATTAATTAGGAAAATGGATGGTTTGAACACATATTCTGAAAGCTAGTTTGACAGCTTACAAGAAATAGAGGCATTTTTAAAACAGAATTTTGCATATTCCAGAAATTTTCATTGACCATCCCTCACTAACCTCACATATTAAAAATGGCCCCACCATTGTATCCTTCAAAAATAAAGCAGTTCAAAATGAGAAACTTTTAATTTTTTAAGATCAAAAATAAGAGGAAAACTTTCACATTTAATTAATTGAAATTCAACTCTTAAAAGCTGGATGACTTGTGAAACGGAGATACTTATATAATTTGATTCCATCTCTGGGGATGAAAAAAAAAAGACATTTTGGTTTCATTAAAGCAGAAATGACCCAAAACACTGACCATCCATTTGCTATTAAAGATAACTGTATTTAATTCAACAGAATGATTTTTTAACAGTCTAAATTACCTGCAGCTCTATATTCTCTCCATCAGAAGCTAGGCTGTGAAAAGGCAGACCTCTCTTTCTCCATACAGTACAAAGATTTTGCTGAGAGTTTAAAGAAAATGAGAATAATATGTTGGGAAGTGAGAATACGTTGAAGGTGGAAAGATTTGATCCTGTGACATTTCCGTGACTCAGAAGGAAACAAGCCCCCTCCTTTCTACTTGTAGAGGCCGAGAACTTTCTCCACGTGGATGTTCAAACAGCCTCTATAAAGATATTGGAGGAATTCACAAGGACCTGGAAATCCAGTATTTTGAAGAATGGAACGAACCGTTTGATACAACAATGCCATCTATTGGTTTCCAAGGAGTGACACTGACCACAGCTTGTGTAACCGACGATCCTGGAGTGGATTCTCACTCACGGAGACACTGGAAGACAGAGGACCGCCCCTTTGGCTTTATAAGACTGTAACTCTACAAGGGAACAGTGGCTGGTGGGTTCAAACTCCTCATATTTGGGTTAGCCATAGTGACACCACGGCTCCTGCGTCTGCTGTGGATCAGATGGAAATCAGGGAAGGTAGCAGTTGGGTGATGTGACTACACGCTCATGAAGAGTACTTTACTCCGGTGCCATTCCTCAGGTGATGGACTCTTGAGTGTGAAACGATATCAGACGCACCCATAGTACACAGATAAACACAATGCACTGCACACACACATGCTAACCACCCTCCAATTGGTGCTAAAAATTGACTGCTTTTTATCGCTATATTTTTCCAGTATTGGTCTGCTTTTGAATAATAGGTGACATACAAGGTTTATCTTTATTTTTTTTAAGGCCTTCATCTCTTGTTTCAATTTGTTTCTCATATCTTATCCTCTCCCATCTTCAGGCCAATGGCTAGTCTGACTTCCAGGACGATTTAGTAAGTTGCCTGAATCCTAATTACAAGTTTGGAATGAAGGCATTATGTCAATTCCGATTCAGAGCCACGCCACGGTGCAGATCAGAACAGTGCCATCAATTGTTCCAGACTGGGACCTTTTGGAAGTAAATTGTCAGGCTTTTTTCTCCAGTGGAACTTCTGGGTGGGGTATTAATTAACACACATTTAGTTAAGGGGTTGATCCCTGTATCATTTGCAGCAATCAGAGACTGCACAACAACCTTCCTTAGCCCAAACCAAGCCAAATTCAGGGACAGGCCTGGCGAGAAACACGGCCAAGAAGCATTCCCCACCGATGGAAGAATTTCATCTTGAATTGTTCCAGATCTGGATGAACTCCATTGCTGTGACTACCGACGGTGAGTTCAGGGTGGCCGCTGCAACAATGACCAAACCCTGCAAAGGAGAGGGTCAGAGCAGGGACTGGTTCTGGAACGGATTAAAACAAAATGGCTGAGGGTGAACGTAGCATGTTTGGGTTCCTGGTGACAGGAATCAGCCTTGGGGTGTTGATATAGGTGATTGTTCCCAGTTGTGGAGTTAGAGGATGTCAGAATATAGCACAAGACCATTCCTATAATTGGCATCATTTTAAAAAATATGGATGGGAAAAAAAAGACCTGTTGTTGTTGTTGTTGCATAGGTGATGCAGCAATATATGTCAGGGACACACAATACAGTGTGTAAACAACCTGGAGCAAGAGCTACTACTCCCAACCTTATACAGCACAGATAACCCTGGCCTTAAGACGACAATGCCTTGTACAGGTTCTACTGTCTAATGAAAAACAGGGATCAGAGCTCACATCTCCTAACTTCAAAGTCATCAGTCTCTTCTAAGTACTCTGGGAGATCATTTGTCCTGAGTTATGACCCATAAACAATGTCTTATGAATTGAATCATGTCCCCTCAAAATAAGGGATGAGATCCAACCAAAACTCATTGCCACTGAGTTAATTCTGACACTTGGCGACCATATAGGACAAAGTAGAACTGCCCTATAGGGTTTGTAAGGCTGTACATTTTTATAGAAGCACACCTATCACCCTTGGAGCAGCTAGAGGACTAGAGCCTCCAACCTTCTGCTTAGTAGCTATGCATGTTTATTCAATGCACTACTATGGTTCTTTCCCACAAACTTCCTGCGGAGGTACTATTATGACCGCATTTTGCAGTTGGTGGGATGAGGACCAGAGAGATTGTAAGTAAGTATGGTGAGAGGTGAAATTAAGACTGGAATTCAGACGTGTGGATGCCAGAATATGAATAAATGAATACATAAATAAAACTTGGAAGATGGAGATATGTTTGGCTTCCACATTACAGAAATTAGCCTTGGGTTATTGATATTGATGATTCTCCCTACTTGTGTAGTTGGAGGAGCTCAGAAGGTACCATACCACCATTATTAACAGCTGGTGTCTTTTTTTTTAAGATGGAAGGAAAAAATGACATTTCCCCCCCATAGGTGACACAGCAGAATGCTCTTGAGCTAAATCCATTACCATAAGGAATGCTGCCACATTTTGGATAGTGAAGTGTGGCCCCAGGCCCAAAGGAGCTTTCTCCAGCTCCGCACTGGCTCTATGTGATCTCTCTAGGAACTAGATTGCAGCCATCTTAACCCTGATGGATCCTTTCCAAGCATCCATCCAATATTTCTTACCCAGCACTTTGAAAAAAATCCAATCTGCTCCAATGTTTCCCTCCACCTCACCATTCTCAGCTGAAGTATCTACATGTCAGTGTGGGTACCCTTAAATTTTTCTTCATGTATCATGACTATACACAATCACTTCAGAAACACAATAAGTTCCACATTTATAAGCCTTCTGGGATATATTTGACTTTCAGGTAAATGCAATTAATTTGTATAATTTAAACAAGCAGTTCCTTCGAAGTGAGGATGGCAAATGTCATTTCACATTCTCTGGGCATATTATCAGGAGACACCAGTCCCTTGAAATGGACATCATGCCTGGTGAAGTAAAAGGGCAGCAAAACAGAAGATGATGTGCAACAAGCTGGATTGACCATGAGCTCAAACATAAGGACCCGGGTGAGGAAGGCACAGGGTGAGGCAGTGTCTCATTCTTTTGTACAAAGGGTCGCCATGAGTCAGAATTGTACTGGATGGCACCTACCAACAATAACATTTGAAATTGTGATGAAAAGGATTTCGCTAAAAATCATGCCTCAAAATGCAAAATGCTACTGAAAATTAAAATTAATATGCCTTTCTAGGTAGTATGGGTAATGGTTATCATTAGGTGGTTCCTTAGTTGTATCTTTCTTGACAACATCTTGGCTGCCCTCTAAATGTCTAGATTTTCTGTTTTACTAAAAAGAAACACTTATTTATTGGAGGCAGTTTAGAAAACACACACATAACATAAAAATAAATAAGAGCACTACTAATCTCATCACCTAGAGACAACCACTTTCAGGACTCCTGTGTACAGTTTTCTCTATTTGCATTGATTTTAAATTTCAGTTAAGTGAGAACTCCATTTATTTTTTATGGATTTTCCTTTAAGGACAGCATATCCTTTGCCTTAGTTGTGAGCTCCACAGCCGTGCAACTGAAAGCAGCCCTCATTTTTTTATGGACCATATTATTATTTTCGATTCTTAGTGGGAGCTCCAGTGACACATTGATTAAATGTTTGGCTGCTAACCAAAAGTTCAGTGGTTTGAAAGCACCATCCGCTCAGCAGGGGACAGATGTAGCAAATGGCTTTCACAAAGATTTGTTTTTGTCCTATTGGGTTGCTATGATCAACCGCAACAGGATAGCCTATTCTTGCTCCCCAGCCAACCTCAAGAAGGTGTGGAGAGGATGCATTTCAACACAACAGGATGCTTCATAGGCTATGAATGTGTTGTTTTATTTTTGTGTCCTAACAGACTGGTTTATCTGTTCTCCTCCCTTACATTTTTAAAGGGTGAAAGTGTCTCAAAGTGAGGAGAACATTTACAAACATCTATTGTAATGGAATGGATAAAGCATGAATCTAGGAAAACTGCAGGTCATCACAAAGAAAAAATAATGAAATGCCTCATGATCAATCTTTTAGGTCTTAGTTGCAATGGAAAATGAGTGGCTATTTTGAACTGGACAAGCCTACGAACTCCTCCTCTGGGAAAGACAAATTAAGAGGGAAGAGCACCACAGGCACCCCAAAAAGAACCTTTCAAATCGCTCCTGAAGCACAACATTGACCGTGATAGTCTAACCTCCAGAGGCCAACTGGGAAGAGCAACTCCTGAGACTATTATTCCAAATGATGCACCAACATCTAATGGGAAAGAGGCAGAAATGGAAGATCTTTGCCAACATCTGCAGTCTGAAATGGATCAAATAAACAAGATGCACTGATCTTTACTGGTGATTGAGATTCAAAGTTTGGAAACAACAACAAGGATCCATGGCCTAGATGAAAGACACTAAATTATAGACCGCATAATGAAATTTGACAAGAACAACAACCTACTCATTAGAAATCCCCTTGTTTGTACAACATAAACAATGACTCTACATATGGATCTCAGCAGCTGGAATACACAGGTTTCAGAGTGACTACATCTGTGGAAAGAGATGATGAAAAAGCTCAAAATGTCATCAGTCAGAACAAGGCCAGAAGCCGAGTGAGAAAAAAGCTCAAAGTGAAGCTCAAGTTAAAGCTGAAGAAAATTAACATACGCCCATGGGAGCCACAGAAAAAAACTTGAGTATATCCCACTTAAATTTGGAGACTGTCTCTAGAATATATTTGAGACATTAAGCACTAATAAATGAAGATCAGATGACCCAGGAGATGATATCAAGGACATCATAAGGGAATATGAAAAAGAGAAAAAGTTCAATAAAAAGACTATTTGAAGCTTTCCAATTATAGTGTCGGTGAAGAATGTTGAATATGCCATGAACTGTCAAACAAATACATTTGTTTTGGAAGAAGTACAGTCAGGATGCTCCTTAGAAGTAACAATGATAAGACTTTTGTCTGACATACTTTGGACATGCTATCAGAAAGGATCAATCCCAGGAGAAGGACATCATGCTTGCTAAAACAGATGTTTAGCAAAAAGTAGGAAGATCCTTAATGAGGTGGATCAGTACAGTATGTACAACAATGAACTCCAGCATAGAAGGGATTGAAAAGAGGGTACGCGATTGGGCAGTGTTTTATTCGGCTGTGGACAGGGTGACTATGAGTTGGAACTGACTCATTGGAATCTAGCATTAACAACAATCATGTATCTTCCTAACTAAATTTCAGCTAGAGTCATGGCAAGAAAGTCAATTCTCATCATATTGTTTCTACTGTCCATTTGACAGTGTTCACTGCAAGTGCAGGGACAATCTCTGAGGAACCCCATGGTTGATATTTTGAAGGCAACAAATGTTAAATATCCCTTGCTTGAAACAATCCCACATCATATCATAGTGCTTGGAACACAATAAGCTCAGATATCTAGATAGATAGATAGATAGATAGATAGATAGATAGATAGATAGATAGATGTACATAGAGCTTATGTAGACTTCATGGAATGCTGGCAAGAATTGTACATTTGTAACATGTAATGTGTCATTTTACATTATTTTGTACAGTCATAAATTATAAGCATCCCATGCCTTTTTAGAAGAGTTCATTTTATGCTCTAAGCACACACGATGTGATTTGAATTCACAGCAATGGTACATTTGTCATTTATTTTACTATCTTTGAAAAAGTTATATGTAGATATGAAATTAAAAGGAGTGCTTTATATTTTTCCAGAATATTGAAAAAATGTTTGTTGTGCCCTTAATTATAATACAAATACAATAAAATAATTACAAAGTTATCTGATTAAAAATCTGGCTATTTATTTGACAAGTAAAATGTTTCTACCCTAAAGTAAATAAGAACAGCCTGATCTGGCAGCAAATTGAAACTGATGCCTCTTGTCCTAGAAATTCAGGAATCTTCCTCATACATCTTCAAAATAATGTTGACTGATCGAGGAATGAAAACTAAAATTCTCTTATATTTAAAGATGCATCAACAACTCTTTGAAATTTTGATTGTGCTTAATAATCACCAGGAACATTTTTAGGATTCATCTGAAAACTATTTCAAGTCTGAAAAATGAATGTCATACAAGGCTTAGGGCTTACTAATATACTGCTTAGGGCAAATTGGTTAAAGTAACACCTGTGTTCCTTTATCCAAAAAATTATCATTATTTGGGGAAAAAGCAATACAACAGACACACGTTAATGGAAAAACTGCAAATATGGTCCTTGTTCTTATGATCCAACTGCTCATTTAACTCTCATGCCAGAAGGAGAATATTCGGTCAGCCAGGGTCTATGTAGCTGTAAATGTATTCGAGGCATATTAATGGAAATATAATTCGATTATAGTTGTGCCTACCCATTACAGAATCTAATTTTCATCTGATTTTTTTGAAACATTGGCTAACCCCTGGAAGAAAAAGCCTATAATGTGAGGTCAGTTGTGAATTATGAAACCCGTTGTTTAGGTAGAAATTCAGAATATTCACCCACTGCAGTTAATAATTGTACTTATGCAATGACATTTGATCAGCTTGTTTCTTAATTTATTTAGACGCTAAAATTTACTTCAAAATATAACCTGACTGAAAGACCTCTTCAAAGAAAATTATTTGAGGGAGACAAAGATGAAAGAAACACACACAAATACAAAATCCATTGCTATTGAGTCAAGATAGAGAGGCCAAGACTCCAAGATATTTACAGGAGTAGATTGCTACATCTTTCTCCTGCAGAGAGAGAAAAGTGGTTTCTAACTGGGAGCTTCCAGTTAGCAGCATAAGGCAATGTATGTGTACATACATGCACATGCACATACACACACATAGAGAACACTGGTTGCACAATAGTTACAATGCTGGGCTACTAATCCCAAATTTGGCTGTTAAAAATGACCTGGCCGTCCGCTCTGCTCCTGTAAAGCCTTGGAAACGCTATCGGCCATGTGTATTCCATCCTATAGTGTGGTAATGAACCAGAGTTGGCTCGAGGGCACATCAATATATATATATATATATATATATATAAAGTTTTGAAAGCTGTTACAGTGGAAGAGATTTGTCAAGAAACCTATACATGTGATGAAGGGTTAAGATTTCAGTATTAACTTCAGAAATGTGCACTTTGATCATCTCTTAATTATTTGAGATCATTCAGAGAAGCATGTAGAAAAGCGTATTCAGCTGATAAAGATTAACTCTTTATATTGGCTCTTGGCTAATACTGGCTCGTCAATGAAAAGACCCATAGGCATGCTCTTCTAGCCCATCATCCTTGTCATGAAGGGATCACCAAGTTAGACCGGGCCCATTGCCACAGAGTTGATTCCAATCCTAGCGATCTAATAGAACAGAGTAGCATTGCCTCATAGGATTGTCCAGGCTATAATCTTTATCGAAACAGATCTAAAGCAACTCATTTAATCTACAAAATCAATTAACAATCTGGTCTTCAAGTCTAACTTTTATATATTAATTTATTCAGTCAGATATATATATTTTTTAAACCCTGGAACCCAGAAAACATTGAGACACCCATATTTTCATTGTTTTGTTTAGTTTACAATCACCAATAATCATAAATGTGTTGTGAGCAACAGAAGAAGAATCAAAATAAATGAAGTAGCATTGCCATGCCTGCTGAATTCTGCTGTGGTTTTTGCTTTTGTTGATTTGATCTGCTTTGACTCTTCTTGTACCAGGTCTCATGATCAAAAGCCCAAGGAAATCTTAGAGGGCCTTTTGGAGTCAGAAGTAAAAGTAGGTTCTCATTCTCCTGTGTAACTTCAGACACATCTGAGTAACTTTAAATGGATGCATAAAATGCAGTCTGTTTTCCATAGGGCAGAGGCAGTACGGATTGTTCTGCACTAGTAAGAAGAGGAAGAATCTGTCATTAAAGTCATTTGTTCATGTGCCCAAGGTGTCTCAAGAATTGCTAAAGCTTAGACATTTCCATCAAATATCAAATTTCGTTGGAGTAGTATGTTTGGGAGAATGGGGGTGGAGGTTTGGAACAAGACAATAGAAAATGTTTAATGGAAAAATGGAAAATATGCTCTATATTTTTATGATCCAAGTATTCATATGACTCATGCTGGAAGGGGAATATTGGTGTAGCTAGTGCCTCTGTAGCTGTAGAATTATTCTAGGTGTAATAATGTGAATATAATTGGACTATTGCTATGCCTACTCATAGAGAATCTAATTTTTATCTGATTTCTTTTTTCAAACACTGGCTAATCCCTGGTGGAAAATACCTATACTTTGAGGTCAGCTGCCAATTATAAAAAGCATTGTTTAGATAGACATTCAGAGTGTTCACTCACTGTAGTCAGGAAAAAGGATTATGCGATAGTGTGGCATCATATGTTGTTTCTTAGGTCCAAACCTTGACCGTCACATGGAGATTTTCCAGAGGCAAGTGGTTCAAGGAACCTCCAGAAGGGGAGCCAAATCCACTGTCACTGAGGCCATTCCAGCTCATAGTGATTCTATAAGTAGTACTGTCCTACGAAGTTCCCAAGTCTGTAAATCTGTATGGAAGCAGACTGATAGGGAGCAGTTATAGTTGGTTGGTTTGAATACTTGACCTTTTGGTTGGCAACTGAAATCTTTAAGCACTGTACAACCAAGGTCTTTCCATAAGAAGGGCATTAAAAAATTATTGGGGAAGGGCCAAGTCTTCTTGTGCCACTTACTTGATGTCGTCCAGTAGCACTGTGAGGGATCTCTGGGTCAAAGAACTCTGAAAGCACTAGCACCTTAAACCAAAGAAAACTCACTGCCATTGACTCACCGTTGACTCATTGGGACCCTATAGGACAGGGGGAAATTGCCCTTATGAGTTTCTGAGACAGTGATTCTTTATCAGAGTGGAAAACCCTATCTTTCTTCCTCAGAGGAGAAAGTAGTTTCCAACTGCTGACCTTGCAGATAGCAGCCAGTGTGTGACCACTAAGGTGCCAGGGGTTCCTTAGGGCCCTTATAAACAGAGAGCTTTGTCCTATTTAAGCCTAGCCAATGTTTAGTGCAGTTCCACAAGTTATGTATAGCAGACAGACTTTAAGTGGCCAAAAATCTCCTTAATTTGGGCTATTTCTACAATAATTGGATGTGTACAAATTTGAGTTTGTTGCTGGTAGGCTTTGGGAGGCTACAGGGTTTCAGTCTGCTACCACTCAACATCTGGGAGATGATACATAGAGGTCAGTTGTGACTCATTTATATAACAGTTGGACATCCGGGGATTGAAAACTCTGAGAGACAAAAACTCCCACCATCAAGTCTATCCAGGACAGAGTGGAACTGCTCCATAGAGTTTCGGAGACTTTTAAATTGTCTTAAGAACGCAGACTGCCACACCTTTCTCCTACAGAGTAGGTTGGTGGATTGCAACTGCCAATTGATGCAATAGCAGCTGAGCGATGTAAATAATGTGTCTCCAGGGCTCCCTATTTAAGATTCCTTCACCCCCTTGACTCTGCGCTGATCTCTATCTCATAAGGTACTATACATACTCGTGTATAAGCTGGGTTTATCAGCACATTTTAATGCACTACCTGTGGTAAAATTAGGTGCCTCGACTGATATTCGGTTCAGCTTATACTCGAGCATATGTGGTATTCAGTTTCAGAACATTTTCATCTGTATTACAAAGCACTTGATACATTTTAAACATCCTCTCCACCACACTAAGCCACTAAGCATATTGTAGAAGTTCCCTAGGTGAACCAAATGCCTAAGCAGTTTTACTTACTTGCTGAAAAGTTGAAAGTGCAATCCCATTCAGTGACACCTTGGAATATAGGCCTGTTGTGGAAAGTCAGCTGTCATGGAAACCCTCTGGAGCAGTTCTACTCTCTACAGACAGCACTGTCAGGGGTGATATGGACTACACAGCAACTCACCACAGGGACAATCTACAGCTGAACAGATGCACATTTGAGCCCTCCTCTCATGTCCATGGTCTCTACAAAAGTGAGTAAGACTTGCAATTGTGGCTTGAAAACAAACCATCTGCAAAAGTACTTCCCCCAAAGAAAACAGAAGATGGTGAGTCAAAGAATATTATGGAGCTATTGTTTCTCAGCACATTTCCGATCTATAAGGTCTGCTGATGGCAGCTTGCTTCCATCTCTCTAACACTTCCCCCAAGGATTTCAACCATCGTTGCTGTATCCCATGTCAAAAGAACAGCTTGGCCATCTTCAAGGGACATAGAACCTGTCCTCTTTAAATATTCTTTGGATTTTGAAAACAAAGGACGTCTGAGAGGGAAACATCAGGACTGTGTGAAGGCTGAGGCTGTTTCCCGACACACTTCACATAGGACACACCTTGCCACCTTGGAAGAATGAGAAGGGATGATGCCATCTTTTCATTTTATTTTTGTATTAAATAAAAATTGATCTTTTAAAAAAATAAGAGGGGTCCTTGTCCTGATAGCAAAATATAATCTTTGAATGAAACTTTCCTGGCCTTTTCCTCACCAGTATGGTTTTCCATTTTTTTCTTTTTCATAATAAGCCCACATGATCATTCTGTATTCTTTGAGAAAAATCTATCACGATTTGATGACTCCTTAGGAATACCCAGAAAGAGCAACCATACCTTCTGAGTTGACCTCTCTGCTTTGAACTGAACTGGTCCAGCAGATCCCAGAGGGAAGCTGCTCTTTTGATTGGAGTCATTTTTGACTCCATTTTGACGAAGGAGACTAACATAAGTGTATCACTGAGAGAACTTGTCTGAAGCCATCCACTGTTCACAGAAATAAGTTTAAATACCTTTTGTTTGGAATACAGCATGGCTGAATGAACTGGGATCATAGTAGCATTCATTTTTCAATTGCCTTTGTACATAGCATTGATTTCTTTGGTTAGTTCCACCATTTCCATTATTTTCCATCTCCACTAATTAAATGCCATCCCTTCTGTGTACTTGACATTAACCCTTGTACCATCTCAAAGGAGATGCTAGGCACAGCAAACCTGCTGGAGATGAGTGCTTTTGATCTGGACACCCTTGCTGATTTCTGAACTTTATCTTTGAAAATCATAAGCAGGGCAGATCTGCTCTTTCTCTGAGACATAGCTGCTATGTATGTATAAATGTTTGTCAAATTAAAAGTGAAAACCTCTGAGTCAGCCTATTAGAATAACTCTAAAATCAAACTCACTGCCATACAGTGGCTTATGACTCATGGTGACAACTTTCCTACAGATGGGAACCAGTTTCTTGGTAAATTATAGGCTGTTGGAAAGGCAGGAATGGTTTAATGAGACCTCGCAAATGTCCAATTGTAGGTACCACCGTGTGTGAGAACTAAAATCTAGTTTTTACCCTGCTCTTCTTTTTCTTCTGTCTGTTCTGCCTTTACTGCCTTCTCTTTCTCCTAAATCTTTTGTCTCTCATCCCCTTTGGCATCATACGACACAATCACAACCCTATCCATCCTCTACCTCTGATCACTTTCTTCTGTCTTGCATCTTTCACTTCCAATTATGCCTCCATTTTTTTGTAGTGTAAACATGCATTCTCTTTGCTATGGATTAATCATTTTCCAAGACTAATACATCATTGCTTCAAATTTCCATAACCAAGTGTCAGTGTAGAAGTGATACTCCACCTGTGTGTACTAGAACCTTGCTACTCCATGTGTGACTCAAGCATCAGCATTTTGACGTCATCTAGGATGAGGCAATAACATAATTTCATGTCAACTTGTTAAGTAGGTTAGAGGGGTGAAGGCTAGCCTGTCAATCAGGCCACAGCCTGATTGAGGCCTCCGTGTGGGCATGGCCTTCTCATGAGTGTTCTGGGACTTTTCCTCTCTTCCACTGGGGAGGCAGGACACACACACTCTCTCTCTGCTTCAAATTCCTGTTTACAAGCAAGATGGAGCTACGCTGATGGCAGCCAGAGTCCAGAGAACTAGAGGGGCCACATGGAGACCCACATCAGCTTTGAGATGCTTCCACCACCACTGGATCCACAAGACTTTCTACCCACTATCCTGTGATCTTCCTGCATTTGGCATCATTGCATGTGTTGCATGAGTCTAAAGAGGCATTTCTGGACTAGTATTGGACATATGGGCTAATATTGGACCTATGGACTTGATATGGACTGGGCTGGGATGTTTTCTCAATATACAAGTGCTCTTTGATATAGAGCACTCTCCTATACACATATGAATGTAACTGGATTTGTTTCTCTAGTTAACCTATAAACACATGGGATCTCCTTAGAAATGAAAAATTTGGAGCCAGGGACTAGGCCTTGAATCAGAATCTGTGGGTTCCTTCTATGCACCTTAAAGTTGGAGAAGCACTGTGGTAGAGTACCTGTCCCATGCAACAAAGTAGCATTAAAGGAAGATCTTACAAAATACCTCCAGCCTGTTAGCATTTAGTGTGTCAAAAGGCTAACATTAAACTTTTAGTATGTTTTTACCCAATGAAAACTTTTTAAGCACAGTGTATTAATGGGTATTTAATAATGTTCCTAAAACTTGAAAATGTCATAGTAGTCTAGGAAGATGCCTAATCATTGGTATTATAAACATTATGATTTATTAAATGTATACAAAGAAAGGACATTAATACATATCAGGTTTTGATAATCTTCTTGAAGCCTGCAGACATAAATTGTGGCACATTTATGTTTGGAAGGTAAAATAATATATGTAGAACAATTCTAAAGGTAGACCTTGAAGCATGGGTGTCATCTACCTTTCTAAAGCAATACTTTTAGTTAGGGGGTTTCATCTTGTTCATAAAAGGACTTCGGTTAACCAACTATTTTAAATTATGAAAATATACTTTTATTGGGTTAACCTATGGATGGGTTTTCTGCTGCTTACAGCTGCACACACTCCCAAAATTCCCCATCCTCTACCTGACTTGGGTCATCTAAGGTTGTACATGATAAAATCTCTATTCTCAAGGACTTCCAACATCATGCAATAATGATCGCTTCCGAATTGAGTACTGAACTTTCGCTAACTAATGGGTTAAGCAATTTATACAAAAAGGCTTCAGTAAACTAGGTATTGTTCTCCATCACATGAGGGGGAAGTGTAAAAGAGAAATTACGAAAGACTGACGATGGAGAATGGAGCCCTTGTGGTGTCCTGGTATCACATAGGGTTGCAATCCAAAAGGTCAGCAGCTCTGCGGGAGAAAGACTGGGATTCCTACTCCCATGAACAAGTACAGTCTTGGAAACCCACAGGGCATGCTATGAATCAGCACTGACTCGATGGTAGTGAGAGATGATGGAGCTGGAGACTGTTTGCTGACTCTCTACTTTGTAAAAATCTTTCCTGGTATTTCTATCAAAGAACTTTGGCCTGAACTTCAGCTTGAGCCGTCTCAGTTAATAACTTGGCAATATAGCCACTTCTAACTAACAGAATGTTTGGAAGGTGTGATAGGTAGGTTTATTGTACCAACCTGGCCAATAAGAACCTGTGGTATTAATAAGGTCACAATTTGATTGGAGGGCAAAGAGATAAATGGCTCAGTGAGCCCCGCCTCTTGCTCTCTGGTGATCAGACCAGCATGCGACTGCTAGTTCTCTGCCTCAACTTGTGAACTACACTACCCGTGGGGCAACCAACCTATGGATCATGTCACTAGAGCTTGAGGTTCCTCCCAGACCTGCTTTGCCACGCTGCTGGTGTATACATCACTCGAGCTTGGGACTGTTGGACCTCGTCATCTTGCTTACTGTTGGTGACCTGCCCTGCTGTTTGCTGCTTGTGACCAGACTGACTACCTGCATTGACCTATGGAAAGCTCAGCTGTCAATTTCCTTGACCTTGGACCTAGTGGCCCTAGTGAGTTGAAGGACTTGCTGTATATTAACTGTTCCGCTGAAGTGAATTGAACTGAGCCCACTGTACTGCTGTGTGGGCTGATCAGCTGTTATATTCCTTTGTGCTGTATATATCTATCCATATATATAATCATAAGTGTCATGGTTTTATTTCTCTAGAGAACCCTGTCTAACACAGAAGGTAAATATTTTTCTAGCTTCTACATAAATGTGGCCTTCTTGGACCTAAAGCTTTTGAGTAACCAGTCCATAGCATCCACCAGTCTATTCATTAGCCCAGGAGCCCTGATAGTGGGGGTGGGGGTGTTAAATCACTCAGATGAGATCCAACAGGCCAGTCGTTTGAATCAACCCCAAAACAAACAAACAAATTCACTCCCATCAAGTCTGTGCTGACTTATAGTGACCCTATAGGACGGGGTAGAATTGCCCTTTGTGACTTTCTGAGACAGTTACTCTTTATGAGAATAAAAAGCCTCATCTTTCTCTCATGGAATGTCTAGTGCTTTCAAACTGCTGACCTTGCAGTTAGCAGCCCAACTTGTAACTACTGTGTTTAATCACTAACTGAATGTTAAATCACTAACTGAAGGGTACACAGATATTAGTTTTGGGAAGGGAAAGGCAAAATAAACAATTTTTTAAATAATTACAGCTTTGGAAACCATATGAGGCAGTTCTACTCTGGTCTCTTGGGTCACTACGAGTCGAAATCAATTCTACTGCAGTACATTGGTTTGGTTTAGATCAGTCCATGAAACAAAGGGAAAAAATCAACACCCATATATACTTTAATACGATTATCCCTTTGCACCAGAATTTTGCCACAATAAAAGGTTTGAAGTAAGGAATAAAATGTTACACAGTGGATTTATTTTTGCAGTGTTGTCATGGTGACAAGGGGAAACAAGAGTGTCCCTAGAACAGACCCTGGTGGGGAAACACTGCTCTTTGCAAATACCGAGAGGTGTTTCTGTTGCTACAGTTAATCTCAAGATTGGCCAGAAATTAAACTATGCAAATGATAAATATAATTTTTTCTCCTCCTTTGCAAAGTTGGAGAAGTCTTGCTTTTTTTAAACCTCCATATTTCTGTTGCCACATTTGTCAGCTTATTTCTTTGTAAGGTCTCTGGACAGCTCAGTAACCACCATCTTGACCTTGGCTCACCACCCAACAAACTTTTGTCAATGGTAGAATTATGATCTCAGAAAATTACGATTCTCCTTTTTTTGCCTCTGGCCATTCCTCCTCAACCCATCCATTCCTAATGCTTCTATATTCTCCTTTTACTCACTCAAAGTCAGTCATCTGCCATGCATTATTGCATTTTTCTTGTTTGAATCCTGGAAACCATCAGCACACTGCACCTGCGCCTAGGAGGTCTCACTGTCCAAAGCCTCAAGCCTCATATTCATGAGGGTCCTTGTCTTTCCATCCTCTTTCATTTATTGTTAAGACAGACTCTAGAGCTTGAGTGTCTTATTTGTTCTTAAGGCAAGATGCAATTCTTCCTAAATTGATTTGAATGAGACTGAATTCACATTAAATTTCTCTTTCCTTGCTTTGCTCCTTGTCAATTTCTTTATTGATTCCAAGATTCATTCACCGATTCATCTAATTATAAAATGCTATACCATAAATTCCTTTTGAGCATTGAGTGAGCGTCAGATCTTTAGTAAAACACAAAGTTTATGACGGTTAATAAAACCCAGGCTGTGTTCTCACAGCCATTGTGTTCATTCAGGCTCATAGCATGCTTTTTGAAACAATATTTTATTGGGGGCTCGTACAATTCTTATCATTTGAGACTGTAAATCTCTACAGAAGCAGACTGCTTCCACTACCCCCACTTTCTCCCAAGGATTGGCTGGTGGCTTCGAACCCTCTGACTTTCATTTAGTCTTCCAAAACTTACTCGTCTAGAGGGATACTATTCAACCCGTTTCGTTTGGTATTGCATCCTTTAGCACAAAGACACAATTAGATCCTAAAATTCATTTTTCTAAAATATTTTGGGCAAATATGTGTGTGAAAAATTGAGATAGATTGATATGAAGACAAATAACACAGCAAACATCATGCAAGGTAATATTAATTTCAGGGCAATGCATTATTTAATTCAATGGAGATTCATAAAAATACAGTGTTAAGCTTTTTAAATAAAAATAATTGATATAAGAATCTTTCCTTGCACACATATGCCAAGTTATAGTCCTACCCCAAATTGGTAGCAGGGTAGAATTTCAAGCATAATTATAGTAGAAGGAAAAGACTGTCATACCTATTTTCCCCCTAATATGCCATGATCTTTAGAATCTACCAAAAATAAGTAACACTTGATATTCTCCATGTGTAAAGTATTGTATATTGTCATATTTCTTAGAGCTCCTTGTATATAATATTTATTTAAAATGCAGATTTATTATTATGTCTATATGTTCTTTGCTCACTAAGATGACCCAATAAAATATATGTAACTTTGTATCTCAGTTCATGGAGAAAGACACATACAGAGTATCTCCTTCTGCATCTTTGGGGTGAAAACCAAATGCTTATGAGGCATTTTTTATATGAAGACCTAGTTACTTAAGCAACTCTAAATGATTTTTATATTATTCAAGAGTTGGTTGTGTTGTGTTTTCTTTTCTTCCCACACAAGGTAATTTTTTCCCCAGTTATCTGAAACCCTACCCAAGAAGTTAGAATCTTTGCAAGTGTGCAAATCTTAAATTATTATTTATTCTCTGTTGGCTCCCAAGCCTCACTCATTGTAATTACAAAACCCTTTCTCTTCTTGCTGAAAGCGTTTAGTGTATGCAAACTTATATTTGGCTTGAGAGCATTTTTAAAAATATACTTTTCAAGCTGGAATAGTCTTACTGAATCCAAGCTTTCATGGTGCCGTTTGATTTGGCATATGTTCTTTGTGATATGTGCACTGAAAACACTTTGCATTTGAGAGACTTTTCCTGCCTCATTGGGATGTTTCAACTCAATTTATAGTTATCAGTAGGAAAAGAAAGACAACATTTCCATCCAAAAGAGGTTTTAGTAGGATTTGGCTGTAAGTGCTCTAAAAAGAACAACATCAACCTTGAACCGCCGCTTACTTTTTTTTTTAAACAAAGGAACACTCCCAGACGATGTCTTTCATTTTAAAGGGCCCACAGGAGGAGGGGGTCTTCCTAGCTTGTTTGAAAAATATAGGAGTCTTATACTTCAAGACACTTTTCTTTCTATCTGACCGGATCCATTTTCACTCAGAATATGACTGACTTTGTTACATGGGGGTTACCTTTAGAGCATGTATTCATGAGCAGACATTGGCGTTCATGCAATATTCAATTCTGAGAACAGGAGGGCAGCTATTGTTTACTTAACAGACGCCTGGGAGTATGTGGTTTCATGGTTGGAAATGCAATAAAGATACGGAAAGACACACATGTCACTGAGTCCTCACAGATGGAATATACCCAAGGGGGGAGCTCAAGAAACGGAATGTTCCCCTCTTTGCTCTGAGTTAGCCCTTACCCTCCAAAGATAGCTACCACTCCAACTTCTTTCAGCATTGACTGGTCTTCTCAGTCTTGACATTGCAATGCATGGGGTCCTGCAGGATGTGTTCCTCTGCAGCTGGCTTCTTTTGCCCCGCATTATGTTTGTGAGAATTACCTGTGTCATTGCATGTCATTAGAGGAGGTTCCTTTTCATTGCTTTACAGAGTATTATCACGAAAACCCAAACCAAACCTACTGCCATGAGATAAACACTGGCTCATTTACAACCCTATTGAGGGTTTCTGAGCCTGGAAACCCTTCTGGGTGATGACAGCCTCATTTGAAATGCTGGCCTTAGGGTGAGCAGCCCACAAGTAACCCAGGGTGCCACATTGTATGAGAGTGTAGATAGAACCCTCCGTTTTCTGATGGGAATCGTTTCCATTTGGTGGGCATGATAAGTCAGGTTACCGGAGTATTTAGTAAGGGCCCCTGGTGGCACAGTGGTTTAAACATTGATCTGCGAACCAAACAGTTGGCATTTGATGCTCACCAGCAACAGAAATACAAGGCAGCCTGCTTTGATAAAGATCCGTAGTCTCCTGGAGCCGTGGAGGTCAGTTCTGCTCCATCCTCTTGGGTGCTGTAGGTCAGAATATACTCAAGAGCAGCAGGTTTGCTTTCCAAGGAGTGCTGAGTAAATGAGCATTTAGTATATGCGTTTGGAAAAATATAATCGATTTGATATATATCTAAGAGTGGAATTACTGAATCATATGGCCAATGTACAGCTTCAATAGAGACTAGCAATCAGATGTTCAGAATAAGACTTCTTTTCTGTCACTAGCAGAAACACAGTTTGCATTTTGTAAATATAGTTCCCAATCTGTAGGAAAAGCATATTTAGGAGGTGTTTCAAAAGTGTTGGAAAAAATTCCATTATCTTTTCATCCCATGTTTTGATCAACTTTTGAAGCCTCTTTGTATATAATATATAAAGTACACCACCACAACAAAAACCAAACCCGCTGCCCTTGTGTGGCGTCCACCTCCTGTGGATCCCATATAGGGTTTCTGGGCTGTCATCTTACAGCGAGCAGCCAGCCTCATCTTTCTCCCAGGGTGGCAGCTGGTGGGTTTGAATCTTTCAATTATTTGCCCAAAGCTTACCTGACAGCACCACCAGAGCTCCTTAAACAAACTAAAGCATGTCTTAAATGAATTAAATTTAAGCTAATGCAAAAATGTGAAAGCTATGAGTTGTAGGAACAAGTATACTTGCACCAATTCCCAAAAGAACAGATTCAGAATTCCAAAGAATTGTACCGTGACTATACCTCAGTCAACAGGAGTGAAACCAGGTTTCGAAAAATTAACCTACTTCATTTTCCTTTCTTGGAAGAAGGTAATAGAACAGTGAGAAGAACAGACACCTTTGCTCTGTTGCTCAGTGTGTCTGCTGTTCTTTCTTAGTAGAAGATAAGGTTCCTCATTTAGAAAGCATGAAGGATTAGACTAGGTAGATCACTGGAAAGCTACCCAAACTATGTTTTGTTTGTCATCTTCCTAATAGAAAGTTAAATCATTAACATTAAAATCTCTGTAGCTATGTTCAGGTATTGCCTGTTTTATTTTTCATAATATTAAATTATGTTATAATATCTGAACTTTAGGTAAGAAAAACAGAGATGTTGATATAAGTTTCCCCAGTACACGTGGTGAAGTGAAATTTCTTGGTATGCCCTTCAATCCGTAGTGGATGTCACCCCCACTGAGTGAAGACATGCAAATAAGATGTGAAGGAAGCTAGCTCCAGGATTGCTCAGTCTTGCCATTCTGTTTGGGCTAACAGCATGCCATCGCAGAAGCAGGAAGATGGAATGCTCCAATCATCAACCAGCAGAGCAAGTTCAGGGTCCCCGCCTGTAGTGGCAGAGGCCGTGAAGTCACCAGAGGCTCCAGCACCAAGATCATGAGACAGAGCAGAGGAGCAGCACTGAGGTGTTGAGGCAGAGCAATGGGCTCCCTGGTTCACAGAACAGGGCAGAGGCCAAGGGGTCCAATGGCTGAGGTTCAGGACCAGATAGAGATGTGGAAGCTGACACAGCTAACAAGAGGTGCTGCTAAAAGTCTAGATGCTTGATGTTTTCTGATCTTGACTGGAGTAACACGTTTGCTTCCCTAATAAATGCCAGAGTTATGAGTCTTGTCCGTGAGTCCTATGTGGCCACTGGAATGGATTATACTGCACGCAGCAGAGAAGTAGAGTGCCACAAGGAAGCGAATTGTGGCCAGAATAGGATCAAAGAGGATGAAGGGGGGGGGGGAGTCAAGTCTGACCTTGGCCTCCCAGGAACCATCCTTGGGTAGATGTGAAGTTGGATTCTCCATTTCACTATTGAAGCTGAAGGCGGTCAGATGTTGCCCCAAGCTATTTCCTTGGTGGGTTTTGAATCAACCCATGGCATGTGCGACCAGGGCAGCAGCAGCTCTTGCCTATCGAGCATTCTAGAACTGCAGGAGATATTTACTTTTAGTACAAAGTGCTAGGTTTCCTTGGATTGACTTAGTTACCAATTTCCCCAAATTTTATTTCAGTAGGATGTTTTTAATCTGTTTTTCACTGTGAAAAATTCTCCTTCAATATAATTTTCAGACAGGCTTTTTATTGGGGGTGGGGGTGGCGTCATTCTGTTTGGTTTAATGAGAAAGAAAAAAACATTTTCAATATTAGGTTAAACTGAAACGGAATACAAAAAAGAGTTTTACTGGAAGATGTGTGCCTCTTATCCTTTTAAGGTTTCATGGAACTATAATAAGAATATTCTCTCTTGTCTAAGAAGTTCCTTTAAGCAACTGTCTAAGCTTCAAAGTGTTTATCTTGTGCATGTGCTTTTCAGCTGTATTGTCAGAAGTCTTTTGTTTAAAAAAAAAAAGCTTTGGATGAGATGTTTTACATTTACATTTAAGCCTCCACCACCACCACCACCACCACAGTATTTAGCAGTACTGCCGTTTTCAGGTCCTGATCAACTACTCTTGGTTTGTTCTTTCTCTTTGTGGGACATTTTCTGGAATCCCTTTCAAAAATGAGGTTAACGAATAAGGTGACATAAATCTTACATGAATTTGTGATTTGTAGTGTGTATTTATTTTTAGTTTTGCTGTTCCAAATATAGAAATTATCTCCTCCCATTCCCTTCCTCAATTAGCTGCCAATGGGCTGGAAGGTAACGATTTTCCCTCGTGTGATTCTATTTGTTTGTAATCCTATATTCAACATTGTTCTGAAGTCTGTTAAACATTGATAAGCCGTGTTTTATGCAGCAGATCCTCAGAGAGCATTGCTCTCAAATGCTCTAAAGACTGGGATTAGGGTTAGGCATCGTAAGGTGGTTTCCAGACATTTGCCTAGTGTCTGTTCTTCCAGCGGTGCCAAATCAACTTGGCCTTGATTTAATATGCTGAGGTGACTTGGAGCTTCCAACAGTTCAAAACCAGTTTTTCTTGGGGTGATTTTACAAACAGCTCCTCTTCTCTCTTTCTTTGTTAAGCGCGACGGAGCGCAGTGCACACATGGGACATCATTGTGTAGCTGCTGTGAGACATTGAGTCCTCGGCCAAAAATCTTAAGTTCTTTTCATCACTGCTCAAGTTCTACCTCCTTTTGTTACCTCTTGCCAGGATTCCAACTGCCTCATCTGATACTGCTCTTATTTTGCAAGGAGCATTGCATTGTGTGTAATTTCTTCTGAGTTATGCACACTTAAAATGATCCTGCTTCCCAAAGATAACCACTAATACCATGTGGGAGGACATGTTCCCCAAACACAAAACCAAACGCACTGCCATCGAGTCAATGCTGACTCAGGGGGTCCCCCTGTGGGTTTCCAAGCCTGCAACTATTTACGGAAGTACAAAGCCCACCACGCAGATCTCAGACAAGCGTAACAACTACAGCACCAGGGCTCCCAAGTCTAGATAAGTGCTTCTGAAAGTCAAATGGCATTTTGCTTCCCAGATTGCGTTATAACTCTTGTAAAAATATTTTATTATATAATACTTCATATACATTAAAGAATATATGTCATGTATATAATATAAAATGATAAAATGAATGCCCAGACAATCAACACAGAGCTTATAGGATGTGCAGTCTTTGAAGTCCCATGAGTCCCTCCCAAATGAAAAGATAACTGCTCTGTAGAACCCTGAACAATACACAACAGGATTCAAAAAATGCATGGAAAACTGGGATTACAAAAGAATGGTATTTTTCCACAAACTGTTTAAAGTCCCTTCATGTATCTCAGATTGTGCCCCACACCACCCCCATCCATCACTCTTGATAGTACCCAACTCCAGGTATATATATGGACTTCCTCTCTCTCTCTCTATTTTTTAATAACAATGATTAATTTTTCAAAAATGCCCCATGTTTCCAAATAGAAAGGCAATGGAATCATTCATTTATATTCCTTTTCTATACAAAAATGGAAAAAGAACATTTTACTCTGTTGAAAATGTTACTATTACAATATCGTCAAAGATGGTTTAAGTTTGATGAGAAAATGACCAACGTGTGTCTTCAAGGCAACAGTTAATGCACTGTGTCTCAGGCTTTTTTATTCAAGGGCCTCAGCTTAATTTTGAGCTGAAGAATTTCTTATTCCAAGCGTGAGCAATGATGCAGTTCTATCTAGAAACTAACCAGCACTCTTTTGCAGTGGGCTTCATTGTTTTAGTAGTTACCGCCTTCTCTTGCTTTCTTCAGGTTATATGGGAGCTATTTTTAATGTATCGTTCAGAGAATTGGTCAGCATCCAAATAAAAGCGAGTGCCCAATTCCTTTCCTGCCCATGAGCTCAAGTGTTTCCCATATCTACAATTGTCAGTGTCCTTTACCAAGATGCCCATCTTGGAAACTCACAGGGGCAGTTCTATCCTGTCCTAAAGGCTATTTATGAGTCGGCATCGTCTCAATGGCAGGAAGGTTGGGATTTTTTTGGGGGGAAGGTGGTTCTACCTTTTGTGAGAGCTCTCTAATACACACAGGTTCCCCAAGAATCTGACTGATAAGTCTTCCGGTCACTGAATGCAATAGCCAGAAAGGACCAATGCCTTATTAAATTAATCCTATCATTGGATAATGGAAACTCTAAAGGCTGTGTTGTGTCTAACTCCTTACATTTTGGTAAAAGAACTGTAATATGAACAGTGATTGAAATAAAAAGTCTGAACTATTTATCAATTTGACCAGAGCTTGTTTGCTTGGGTTCAAATCTCTGATGAACCATCTGCTCTAAACAACTCTAATTTCATTAGATTCATGTCAAGTTGATTTAGTTTAAAACTGAATAATGAGAACTTAAGGGCTTTTATTCAATGATGAAATGTATATGTGAGTGAATAATCATGGTCACAGATGAGAAGCAGCATGTTACAAATACTCTAAGTTAATAATGCAGATAAAATATTTTGGAGAGGAACATCAGAAATAGTGCTTTATGATTAACTGCAGACACACTGGTGTTTTGTAAATATAACATTGCACAGTCCAATTGTTTGGATACAATGTAATTAAATTATAGTTTTAAATTATAAGAATAGCATATTTTTATTAATGAAAACATAGAAAATAAATTAAAATAACAGCTGAAACAACAGCTTTATCGCCATCACCCAATCCAATGTTTTGCTCTATGCACTTAGATGGTTTTTACTTCCCATTAGATTTTGTTGAATCGAGTACTCAGTGTTCAACATTGCCTATTAGATATTGTGAAAACAGTAGAACAATACTAAGCACCAGTCTTTTATATCCTTATAATTAAGACAAGGTCTACCCTGCAAAAAGAGGATAACAAAATTGATAATGTCACATGAAGATACAGTCTCCAGACTAAGTACCCTAATAAACCTGCAGAAGGAAGCACAGTTATGAATGGTGTCAGTTTCACTCAGGAGGGTCTACAGTGAGGCTCTGAATAAAAAGAGACAGTGTATACAAGTCTTATCAGCAAAGACAATGTGAAAAACATGAGGGAATGAGGAAGGAGTACTTTAGGGCCAGTATCAGAAAGGAAAATGAATACAACAGGGACCGCAGGACCCAGCAAAACACTTGCTAATGTTTTAATTGTGCCCCCCCCTTCTGCCCACCCACAAAAATGTGGAAGTCTTACTTCCTGTACCTATACATATGATCCTGTATGCAAATAGAGCCCTGGTGGAGTAATGGTCACTAGTTAGGCTGTGATCTGAAAGGTTGGCAATTTGAAACTACCAACAGCTCTGAGGGAAAAAGGACAGGGCTTTTAACTCCCTTAAACAGTTACAGTCCTACTGTGACTATGAGTCAGTATTGACTGGATGGCAGGGGGTTTGCTTTGGTTTGCAAATAGAGGTATGTTATGTTATGTTACATTAATGAGGCCCCTCAGGGTAGGGTCCACACAAGAAAGCTCTACTTCCAGGGGCTGATCTATAAAAGGAGCAGAACAGAAACAGAGAGAGGGAAGGTAGCTGCTAGATGAGGATGTATCTATAAGTAAAGGAACACCAAGAATTTCCTGCAGACTACAGAAACAGAGAAAGGCCCTATGGAAGGAATCTACAAGGCTAACATTCTGATTTGGACTTTTAGTAACCAGAGCTGTAAGAAAATAAATTTCTGTTCTTTAAAGGAACCCATTGACTGTATTTTTTTTGGTAAGATTTTACTAGATAACTAAGACAATTAGGCTTCAAAGGGTATACTAAATAAATAAGGTGATAAAATCCAGGTATTTCTTAAAGAAATAAAAAAGTGTAGTCATCACCGGGATTAGAACAGTCTAGTAACCCAGGTAAAGAGAATGGAGTGGGATGAGAAAATGAGACAAGTGTACAGGATATTCTAATAAACCAAACATTGAAAGATGCAAAGTTTAGAGAGAGGAATGTCTAAATAAAGCTGAGGTATATCACAATGGAAAAAATTATATTTTCTACTGGCAATGAGGAATTCCTAGGTGGTACAAAGCAATAACTCACTCTGCTGCTTACTGAAAGGTGGGAAGTTCAAGTCCACAGAGAGGCACTTGGGAAGATAGACTTGTCAATGTACTTGGGAAACTTTTACAACACACAGGTCTACTCTTAACACACATGACAAAATTAAGTCTCAAAAGAGCTCACACAAATGGGAGTCTACTTGCTGGCGACTTGTACTTCGAATGATGATATGATGTGATTAAGACTTGAAATCTGAGAAAAAAAATTTTTTTCCTGGTTGGGGAGCAAAAGCAGACCTGGAATTGCAGCCTTTGATTAGGACGGTTTGCGAAGAAATACAATAACAAAAAAAAGTTATCAGTCAACCTCATTTACTTGCTAAAATGAAAGAAAGACTTCCCCAGCATTGTGGAAAAGATACTCTATGTTCACTATTGAAGCTCAACCTTAAGTCTGAAGATGGGAAGAGCCATGAAATGGAAGATAAGTTCTTCTCTTCTGGTGGCAGGAAAGTCATAGAAAGATGTGAATCCCTGTGGCCACTCTGCTTGCGATCAGGCAGAGTGGATTGGACAGTGGATCACCGCACATCCAGTTAGGTTAAAACTTAACACATTATCATTTGATTACACTTTTGACCAATTTTAAATTTGTTCTAGCTTTTAATATGAGATTTTAGCTTTTCTATTGAGATTTTAAATGTTTACTTTGTTATGCTTGTTTTTTGTACGTTTATGTGTATATGAAGTAAAAGATAGACAAATCTATAGGTACAGTGAATGGATTAATGATTTCGTGGGTGGAAGGCAGGGGAGGTTGGAGTGAAATGGGGAGGTACTAACAATGAGTTCAAGAAAGAAGAAAATGCTCTAACATTGATGTGATCCTTGTACAACTCTTATTGATATGATTGAACTATTGAAATATATGATATTGAATTATGAAATATATTTATATGTCTATTGAATTATATAACTAATATTTATGTAGGTTATAACTTTACTCCAATAAAATTGTTAAAAAATAAAATAACACTGGGAAATTACTTATACAAAAATATTGCAAGAAGTGGTGAAGATATTTCTATCTCCATTTGAACACTAGGAGAAGCCTACTGTGTAGAACGACTCTTAGAAAACACAAGAAATGGTGAAATGATTTGATAAAGAGATGGCCTAGTTTGCCCTCCCCAACCTTGGGCAGTTTTTGTGAGTCATGCCCTTGAGCCACTTTGAAGAGGGTCAGGTTACCTAACCAATCTCTACCTGGAAAGAGATGGAAGTTCAGGCAGACAGTTAGGTTTATTGTGGCTGAATAATCCAGTGAACTTTGCAGGACCTAAACCATGTTGAGTGAGCATGTACTGTGAACTTTATTCATTGTCAACTTCAGTTGGTGGATGACAACAGGATGACCAATTGGTGAACCTGCTGTCAATCCCCGCAGCTACCAGCATGACGTGGGGAGGGGTGTTCCTTCTTAACTACATTTGCTCTTGAAAGCTTCCTCTCCATAGATCAGCTACTATTTTTGAGAGAAGTAGAGGGATCTCAGTGCAAAGGAATCTTCAAATGAGATTGCATTGAAATAAAGAGACTGGTTAAATGACCATATTAGAATGAGTTTAAAAAGTCCAAAATTAATTTACAACATCACCTAGCAGGAGGGAAGGTCAGACCAGCATCTGAGAATAAAATACATAACTTCACTCCCCTCATTTATGAATAAAGTGCCAAGGAGTTTGAGCCTGCATTAAAAAAAAAAAACAGTAGCTAGTGCATCCATTTATGGTTCAGGCATTCCAATAACACAAATCAATGATGATAAAAGTCTACAGAATCACATTATTTCCTTAATGAGAAGACAAAGAATCAATCAACGGGTGCTCCAAAGTGGGTCCCTAAACCAGGTGACATCAGATCACTTTCTGTTGACAATACCCACTGTAAGAGACTTGTTGCAACCATTCGATGGAAACCACACTTTAAAAAGGAGTTGGCACGGAGCTGAGCAGGGACAAGTCATGCATAGCTTCTCAAATTCGTGAGACAAAGCATTAGAACCACATGGCCTATGATAGGAATTTAATTATTGTCTGAGAATACACAGAATGCACTAGGAAGCCAGGTGAGAGTAGTTTGAAGATACAATGGCAAAATCTCCAGAAAGTACTTCGGGCCAACAAAACCAAAAGAAAGACTGCCCGGTCCATCAGCACTAGAGTGTTTGCAAGGGTGTCCCAGCTCTGCCAAGTGAAATACTGCCTTCATCCATGCGATCCATTCCCCCTCTTGTATTACTGCCCTGGCTTCGCCTTTCAATCCCCTCAAGCGAGTGTACCAGTGAACTCCCTGCAGGGATGTGCCCTCCAGCTTTGCCAAGCAGATTATGATCACTGTTGCAAGGGGTGGGCCACCTCTGATTACTTATCCCCCAAATATCAGTATCTGCAATCAAGAAGTCCAGGGATGGCGGCTCTGGCCAAGCTTCCTTTCTTCCTTCCCGAGGGTTGCTGCTAATGGATTCTCTCCCTCACGAGTCTTTTCAGTGCACCATCAGCCTCTATTGATTTATCACAGTTGGTACATGTGATGAAATCTGTTTACCGTCTCTGAGCAAACACAAAGTACAGTGCAATAAGTGTCTATTGAGTTGAAAGTACTGCATCAATCCAGACATGGCACTGGGGGGAGGGGTGTCCGCAAAGGAGAACAATGATAAACTTATATCTCATCTTAATAAGAGCCCAAGCATATCCCCAGGTAAATGATCTGACTGTATTACCTCCTTTAAATAAAAGAGGTTCCTAGAACCAAAAGGCAATGAGCAATGTGGAAAACATAGTAATAAGTGATGAGAGGCAGGATCTGGAGGAATTCCTGCACAAAAGACACTTGGAAGGGCCCAAGGGCAGGAAATACAACTGATGTCCATTTGTGTCAAACCCATGTTTTGTATCATAGCCTCTGTTCTATTTGTAGTGCACGCAACTTCTCAAGTACCAGGAGAGGAAAGGTGGAAA
>NW_022111336.1:793797-802905 GCF_000313985.2 Echinops telfairi | reverse complement strand
TGTGTGTGTGTGTGTGTGGTGGTGATGACCTGTAGGGAACTTCTGAAGGGAAACGGCCATAGTGGGTGAATGTGGCTAGTGGCACATTTAAGGACCTTTATGTTAACTTGAAGGTGTAGGAGAATAGAAAAGAAATAGGCCTTGGAAATCTTTTATAAAGCTCATAAACTCAGCTGCCTAGACAAGTAAGTATCATATATAAACATAAGAATAATTGTCAGGATGGCACAGGACCTGTCAGTGTACATATAGGATCGCTGGGAGTCAGAAGAGACTCAAAGGCACCCAAAAACAAGAACTGATAAGGAGTCCTGCTGGTGTCATGGGTGAAACATTCCAGCTGCTAGCTCACAAGACAAAGGTTCAATCCTCCAGGCAGCTGGAATGGGAGAAAGTATTGGCATTCTGCTTTTGGAAGGATTTCCAGTCTTGGGAAGCTGATGGAGCCTGTTTTTGTCTGCCCTATATGGTTGCTGGGAATCAAAATGAACTCAACCACAGTTGGGGGGTTGAGTATTTTTCTCATTATTTTCCTGTCTTTAGAATAAAACAGCTCACTTTAAAATAACTTACCTGTTAGATTAAGTTCCCAAATATTTACCATTTCCCCCCTCATCATTAGGATAGGAGATATACAAAATTAACTTTATTTCTTCTAAATGTACATTACATTATGTAAGTTGTAGATAATATCATTAGTAACAACATTTCAAAACATTGTACGATGTACTTCAATTTCCTTATGTGCACTAAAATGCACAATTTCAAATGCATCTGATACATATTTCCCAAATTGGAATATGCTTTCTCTATAATATGGACATCATTAAAGCAATTTACCTGAGCTGGCTAAGCAAAGAAAGCAGGGTGGTTAAATCTTAATAGCTTCACTAGTTTCATCAAGTCAGACAAAATGCATTTGCTGAAAGAGGAGCACTTAGTAAAGAAACACTCTATTACGTATAGACCAGTTATCTTGTATTCATCTATTTTTATCTATCTTGGACCTTTTCTTCCCTAGACTATTGCAATAGAAATGTACCCATCATACACCTCAATCATTCACAATGCAGCCAGAGTGACTGTATAAAGATCCAACTGACCATGTCTCTTCTGTAGGTCAAAATTCTTACTGGCTTCCTTTGTCCTGCAGGATGAACCCTAAACTCTTTAATAGACATCAAAGGTTCTTTACAACCTGTTTTCAACCCTTTTAATCACTTCTATTCCATCCCATTCCCTGTCCACAACCAATTTACCAGACTTCTCAAACACCTGAACTTTCCAGCATCTATTCAACAATGGAAGTACTTGAATTATTCATGCTTTTATGTCTGTTGTTCCTTGTGCCAGGGATGGTCTGTCTGTTTCTCTTCTTACCTGGAAAATTCTACGCTGGCTTTTATAACCAACCTCAAATGACATTATCTCACTCTCCTCTTAGAAGTTCATTTCTACAGTCTTGGCTTTTTTTGTTGCTTTTTATGTTTTTGAAACACTTTGTAGTTGTCTCTCCAGCAGTACTTACCAAAATGTATGCTAATTGTGCAAGGCATGCCTCTCTCCCTCTTTGGGATAATGAAATCAATTCTCATTCACCTCTTCATTCCAACAACCTCATAGATTGCCTGCCACAATAGCGGGAGATGGGCAAAAGGTATTCAGTGAATACCTGATGGAAGAAAGGTTCCTTGAATTTTGGAACTTCATGAGAAGTATACACAAACGCTATGAGTTCTCCCAAAAGGTATGTGACTGATGAGGAGTGATAGATACAGAGACAGCCAATATCAATAGCTTTCATTGGTTATTTTATCTGTTCAAAACAAAATAGTTGATGTGTGTTAGGTTAACATTTAATGGAAAGCATTAGCTATTGTCATATAGAATTATTATTAGAACTATTGAAACATCTCAGAAAAGTTCAGCAAATTGTTCTTAGTGAATAAAGAAACAGTCTTGTCTATGTCATGTCTACACTTTATGAAACAATAAGAGTTTGGCAACTTCAGTTCTCTGATGATCAGGTCAAGCTGATAAGGGGATTAAGACATGGGTATGTGCATTTATTTGAAGTTCTAGCTGGGCTCATAATTGTCTGGGGGAGCCTGTTTGGTGGAACACTTAAATGATGAAAGAGTTTGATAGTTTCACAATGAGTGAATATTTTCTTTGATATCCAATGCTGGTTGTGAAGTAACCATTTTCCCATTAATGTTTGCTTTTTAGAGCTTGATAGCTCTTAGTCCTAGTCAACAATATTCTTTCACCATAGTTATTCAATATGTATGCTAAGCACATACTCTGAGAGCAAAATGATGTGACATCAGGACTAAAAGAAAGTGCACTAAAAACCTGCGATGTATAGATGACATAACAGTGCTTGCTGAAAGCAAAACTGGTTTGAAGCACTTACAGGTAAGATCAAAGACTAAGGACTTCAGTATGGAGGACACCTTAATGTAAAGAAAACAGCAGCAGCACCACCAACAAAAAACCCTCAAAAGTGAACCGATAAACAACATCATAATAAATGGATAAACTTTTGCCATAAAGAATTCATTTTACTTGGATCCACCATTAACAGCCGTGGAAGTAGCAGTCAAGAAATAAAGCACTGTATTGAATGGGGCAAATCAGCCATAAAAGATCTCTTTATAGTAAAAAAAAAAAAAAGAGCAATGGTGTCACTTTGAAGATTAAGGGGCACCTAATTCAAGCCATTGTAATTTCTCGTGTTTCAAATTCTTGAATAGCCTGAAAAATGAATAAGGAAGACCAAAAAGGAATTGATGCTGTTGACTTCTGGTGTTGATTAAGATTATTGAAAGTATGTGGACTTCCATAAAAACAAACAAATCTGTCTCATAAGAAGTAAAGCTGGAATGTTATTTAGAACCAAGGATGGGGAAATGTAGCCTCATATACTTTGGGCCTCTTAATAGGAAGGAGCAGCCCAGACAGAAAGTCACCCAAAATACAAAAAGCAAACCCACTGCCATTGAGTTGTTTCTCACTCAAAGACACCACCATATTGGACCAAGTAGAAATGCTATTTTGGATGAAAACTTCTGACCCTGTGGTTGGGAATGCAACATCTACACTAGACCAACAGGAATCTTTTGATAAAGTTTAGGGTCAGCAAAAAAGAGGGAGAACCTTTTCAAGATGGATTTGCCCAATGGCTATAACAATAGACTTAAACATATCAACATAGGACTGGGCAGTATTTCCTTCTCTTGTACATGAATGGGACATATTTAGCATCCAACAACAGCATAGGTATTATTACCACCCCATTTGGGAATGAGTTTTATTATTATAGTAATGAGAAAGTACAAGTTTTAAGCACACAGAGATGAGGAAAATAGAATCCAAACCAGATGAAGATCACCAAGAAACAGAAACTCAAAGGAAATTGGGACTTTCCTCCAGAGATGACACAGACAAAAAGACGTCCTCTAGAAAAAACACACCAAATTTGCATTGTATTTCCAAACTGAGGGGGGGAATTGTTACAGCCATCTACCTGTGATATTTCTCTCATAATAGCAATAGATTACTAAGATACTTTCCCATCCCATCTCAGAGCAGTATGAGAGACTTGATTACATGTGAATGGCCAAAAACAGTAATTTTTCCATCCCTAGCTCCTAGTCACACGGCATTCCTCATTCCTTTGTAGCTCTGAGTTTCAGAGTCTAGAGGCTGAAATTCTTGTGACATGGCCACTATTTTTGTCCGGAGCTCCTGATTCTCCTAGATCCGGTCTAGGAAGAGAGGCCCTTTATTTAGAAAGTGTGATTTCACAAATTTTCTAAAGAAAGGGACTTTATGTGAAACTGAGTGCAAGTTCAAGCTTAAGGCCTCTTTTGAAAATGGAGGTAGCATTGCTAAGCAATTAAGAACAACAAATTAACCTGCAGAATAGACAGTTTACTAGAAATAACTAAAGAAAGAGACAGGTAAGAATAGTCCTCCTGGAGTCAATACGTCTTAAGGACTTGCTTCAAAAACTACCTTTGCAAAAGGCTCAAATTTAATTAGCTAAGACTGTGGAGTAATTTATGTCCCAAAATATAAAACAAAGCAACAGGGAAATCAACAAGAAATTAGTGGTGTCTGAATACCAGCCAAGGCATATGGTTTAACAATGAGATCATGTGAAGAGAAAGTCCAAAAAGAGATTTCTCTTAATACCACCATCATCCCAGGTTGACTGTGAGTGTGCATGCCCTCTGAGAAGCAACATTCTCACTCACTGCCATTAAGACAATGCTGACACATGGAGATCCTCTAGAAAAGGATAGAACTGCCCCCTGTGAGTTTCCTAAATGTAACTGTTTAAGGGAGTAACCTTAGAGGCTTTATAATGAACATAAATATATCTCAATAAAATCATCCAAAGAAGTCACTAAATAAACAAGTAAACAACAAAAACAAGATCTGGAGTAAGTGTGAATGAATCAGTATCCAGAATTGCTATATGTTATCTAAAATATCCATTTTCAACAAACAAAATACAAAACATTTGAAGAAACAGGAACATGTGATTCATATGTAGGAAACAGCAGACAATGAAGTAAGGTAGGCAAAAGAAACTCCCTGTAGGAAGGAACAGATGTCAGCTTTATAAATTTCAGAACAGCCATTATAAATAGGTTCACAAAACTAAAGGAACCCATGCCTAGAGAAATAAAGGAAGCTAGCTGTGATGACAGCATCTCATCAAAGATTAAAAAAAAACAACTAAAAAAATAGAAATCATAAAGAGAACCAAAGGAAACTTCTAGAGTTACAAAATACAAAATGATATATTCATTAGTGGATATCTAGAGCAGAAATGAAACAGAATCAGTGAAACTGAAGATAGAGCAATAACTGTTGTACAATTAGAAGGAAAAAAATTAAACAGTTTCAGAAAAGTGTGGAACACCATGTAGCACACCAACATCTGCATAATGAGAGTACCAAAAGGGAGAAGGAAAATAAAGGTAGAATAAAAATAGTTGAAGAAATGATCTCTGAAAGCATCGCAAATTTGAGGAGAAACAGCAGAAGCTTAAAGAACTCCAGTCAAGATAAATACAAGATTTATTTCAAACATATACTAGTGATAATACAGAAAGGCAAAGATAAAATATTGAAAGCAGCAAGAGAAAGACAACAAATATACAAAGTAACTCCAATATGTTTGACAGCTGACTTCTCATCAGCAACAATGGAAATCATGAAACAGTGGAATATATTTGAAATGCTGAAAGAAAAATAAATGTCAATCAAGAAACTTATATGAGTATCACACAAAGCTAGCTACCTTTCATGAATAAAAGGTGAGTATGAAATAAAGATATTTGTATAAAAACAAAAATTGAAAAAGACAGTGACCTTGGATATAATACAAATCAGCCCCAAACCAAAAAGCATTAGTAAAAGGAACTCTGAAAATATAAAAGACAAACACAATGCAAGTTTGCATCCCCTCTTATTTAAAAATGCAATTGTATGAACCAACATGCATACAGTTGTGTTTGGGGACCTATAACATATATTATGTATATAGTTGATAATAACAATACAAAAAGGGGTTACTGGGGGCAAAGCTATATTGGATAAAGAAAATTACACCAGGGGGTAATTTGAATCCACAGGAATAAATGAAGAGAACCAGAAATTGTCAACAGTAAGATTAATATAACAAACTCTAAAAATATACATTGCTCTTCTTTGTTCCATCAGCTTCTTTAAACTGTAGCAAGGGTTTATTGTTTGGCACAAGCCCGACAATCGATATTCCCTCTCTGCTCTCTATAATAGAGCCTCATGGAATAGAGACAATCAGTCAAATCTCTGCAAAACAATAAAAACACAGGGCTTTGTGTGATCATTGCTGTGTGTGGGGCTGAAAGAGTATTCCCAAACTTATTTGGTAAGTAATGATTTCTTTGCAGAAGCTTGTTAAAAGAAACTGTGTTCATCCTCCAAATATTTCATTTGTATGTTTTATAGGAGAAAAAAACTTCAGCTTTTTCTTCTAAGTTAGCAGTTGACAAACTTTTGAAATGGAAGAGCCAATTCTGTCCCTCATAATAATTTAAAAATTATTCAAGAACCATACATTTTTACAAACAGATGAAACATATTTTTTTTGTAAAAACATATTTTATAAATATATTTTCACAAACAAATGAAAACACCATTATTTGAAAATGAAACTATGGTAGTTTTATTTTCACTTTCAATTTTGCTTCAGAGCCACATGTACATACCAAAAGAGCCATATATTGCTCCAGAAGGCATTTTGCTGACCCCGTTCTATGTCTTAAGCCTTCTTGAAAGAATTGGATGAGTAATTCCAATGTGAAAGATGGTAAGAGTCTGGCATCCATTGGTCCATATTTTGTGATTGGACAAAATGTTTGTTTGTTTTTCATCTTTACTTTTTCTTTCTGGTGTATTAGAGCTTAAATTTGGAGTGCCCTAGTTTTCAAAAGGGTATGAGTGTTGGTGACAGCCCAAAATGCATTTGCAGAGTTCCCACAGAGATTCAGCCTCCAACGAACGTGTTCTGATCTTTAACATAGGAGGATGTAGGCATGTATGTACCTCCTAGGATGTAGGCTATCTTACCCTCAGGCAGAATGCCTTGGAGAGTGGACTGCCTCATGCCAGCGCTGGTGGGGGTAGGGGCAATTTCTCCCTTAGGGAATTTGCCGACATATGTCCTGATGGAGGTCACTGTACTGAAGATGGTTGGGGCAGGTGGCTGTGGGGAGTGGTAGGGGTGGGTGAGATGAGCCACATACTCATATTCATGCCCTGTCAATTGCCTAGGTGGAAGACCCTTGACCAATCTTGTAAGCCCTTCTATTTATCAATGTATGTGTCCCAATCATGTTTCCTATCCTGCTTCTGTAGTCCTACCTATAACTGCATTGATCTGCCACCAATCATACTTTCATGACAGTATAAAACAGAAGAGAATTTTATGTAACGTACTGATGCTTTCCAGAAAATGCTGAAATGCATGGCCTAAACAAAAGTAACTGAGACCAGGATAAAAGAAGAAGCTGATATGAAGGCAAAAATTAAGAGGAAAACTGAATGCAATCAGACAAGAATATAGCAAAATGTAACCCCCATTCTTCCTTTAAAGATATAGTTAGGTTCCAAAGACCAGGCTATAATGTGAAAATCAGCACTATGCAGACATCAGTCTTAACAACCCAGAGACAAAAATAACTAGATGGTGCCTGGCTGCCATCTGGTGAACTGAATTGAACTGAACTGAACTGAAAAGCATCACACTAGAAAGTCCTGGTTTACGTGGGAGAAAAATGTGGAACAAAACTCAAAGTCATAAAAGAGACCAGGCTTAATCAATGGGTACTTGGGACTATGCCCATTAGTCACCCTTCAGGTCAGGAATTGAACCCAATCCTGTCAGAGAAGAATCAACCATTTAAGATCCAAACTGTGGCATGCATCAGTGGCAGTTACATAATCTTGTGTCAACTTGACGATATTAAGAGTGAAGTGGGGAGATCAGAGCCTGATGCATCCTTGTGGGCATGGCCTTCTCATGAGGATTCTGGAAACGTCCTCTCTTTCTCGCTGGAGAAGGGATATACTCTCTTTCTGCCTTCCCTTTCCTGCTGTTGAGACATTCAGAGAGTTGGAAGAGCTAGCATTGAGATATTTCCACCACCATTGGATCCACAAGACTTTTTACCCACTGTCCCGTGATCTTCCTGCATTTGGCATCATTGTATGTGCTGTGTGAGTCTGAAGAGGAATTTCTGGACTAGTATTGAATGTATGGGCTAATATTGGAATTACGAACTTGATCTGGACTGAGCTGGGATGTTTTGTCAATATGCAATTAATTGCTCTTTGATCTAAAGATCTCTCTTGCACACATATGATTGTCACTGGATTTGTTTCCCTAGTCAACCCGGTCTAACACACCATCCTAGGGCAAAGTCCATTGAGTGACGAAAGAAAAAAAGAAACAGGAAACACGGGGATAAAGTTGAATTGGGAATGTTACATTAAGGGAATTGCAATGGATGAGTTGAATCAAAGTATGTATGATTGTTGAATGTAAAATTGACAGTTCGCTCTGCAAACTCTCAACTAATTTATAATAAATAGATTAAAAGGGCATGTGGTAATATGGGATTATAAAATGGAGGTTGAATATATCATTATATAATTTTGAAATTATGTAATTACTTAACAACCCCAATTCCTCATTCCGTAACTGCCAAGCCACTACGAGTCATGGCCCAGGGAAGCTGAAACACAAACTCAACCATCACAACCAGTATTATTTTCTCATCACCTTCCAATGTTTGTAACTGTTAGATTTATGTCATTAATATGCAAAATAGTACCCTATTTTTCACTATTGTTGTAAATGAAAAGTATTAGATAATGAGCTAGTCGATAAGTGAGGACTAGGTGTAGGTGGATGAAAATACCCAATGGAGATATAAAGAGCAGAATTCATACAACACAAAATCAAAATGAATTGGTTTGACTTTTTATTGCTTTCATTATTTCTGCACATTAAGCAAACATTCAAGTTCTGTTAACTTTCACTTTATAATACTCTACATATTTTGCTTAATACAGAAATTTAGGATGGAACACACCACATAGCACACGGGATCATTGCTTTGCATACTATTACCAAGTAAACGTCTATTACTGCTATATCCTTACTATTACATTTTCCATGATGGTATTTCCAGAAAATGCTTTCTCACTCACCATCCTCGGCTGGAGGTCACCGAGTACTTTATTGGAAATCAGTTCTGTTTAAGCAGCCTCAGAGTTGGAAGAGGTAGGAGGAGTAAATAGACCAAAACCAAACCCCCTGCCAAGGAGTCATTTCTGACACCTAGCAATTTTGTTGCTTTATTTTTAAACATGAAGTTGAATTACAGTTTTTATTCCAAAATTTTTGCTTAAGCAAAAATCTACTTATAAGTGATCAATACTGATTAAACCAGGTGAACGCTGACACAGGAAAAATGAAGGGCTTAATATAGAGAGCAAAATCTTCCCTGTAGATATTGCTTTTCTTTGGTAATGCTTAGTAAA
>NW_022111336.1:791092-792950 GCF_000313985.2 Echinops telfairi | reverse complement strand
AAAAGGAAAGGTAAAACCATTGTGAAACATCAAGCATGAAATAAAATACACTCTGCTGATATTGTTAAAAAAATCTTTGCTTGTTAAAAGGGAAAAGAGCTTGAAGCACTTTCTGGTGGAGATCAAAGATGATATATTGTTTTTGTATAGATTAAACCTCAATATAAAGAAAACAAAGATCCACACATGTGGCTCAATATGCAACATCACAATAAACGAAAACTGTATTGCAGTTGTCAAAGATGTCAATTTGCCTGGATTCACAATCAATGTCCATTGGAGCGGCAGTCAAAAGAATCAAAATATGTTTTGCATTTAGCCTATCAGCTGGAAAAGACCTCTATACAGTATTAAAAAAGCAGATATTTGTCCCCTAGAGGACTTTGGTGCACATAACCCTAACCGCAGTATTTCCACGGCATAAGATGCATGTGAAAGTTTAACACTGCAAGATCCGGTGCACAATGGTTCTGGCAAAGAGAATGGAAAGTACAACGGACAGGCAGAAGAAGAAACACATTTTCTAAAGAAAGAAAACCAGTGACACTCATCTATGTATAAGAAATAACTTTATATCAAGAAAGAGTTCCAGCTCAGCTCCATGTGTGTGATGCTAGCTAGAGACTCCTGGATGCATGCTGCTACTGGTAAATGAAGTACGAAGTCACAGCGGGAAGCTGGAAGATCACAGGCTTGAAGGTGCGGGGCATGTGGATCCAAGGTTGGCAGGAACATGGCAAGGCACCTACCTGGGATGACTGGCCATGTGAACCTCCCCATGGGTGGAGCCAAACACAGAATCCAAGCAAACAAGAGCGAGAAGATCCCAGTATCTCCTTATCGAAAGGCCACACCCCCAAGGAGGAATCAGGCTATGATCTGATTCATAAGTTGATCTCTGCCTTTCTGCAGATAGCATCAAGTTAACATAAAATCTAACTGTCATATCTGTCTTGGAGGAAGTACAGTAGGAATGATTCTTGGAAGCAAGGGTGGCTATATTTTGTTTCCTGTACATTGGACATGTTATCAGGAGAGGCCAGTCCTGGAAAATGATTGGTAAAGAAGAGCTTTAGCCAAGGGGGAAAAGTATCACAATGCTATGGGTTGATGCAGAGGCTGCAACAATGGGCTCAAACATTAAAACAATTATGAAGGTGGCATAAGACAAAGCAGTGCCTGTTTCTGTTGCAGAGAGGGTAGACCTGCTTCGACAACACCCAGAACAACCAGCTTGTAATCTTCAAAAATGTCAAGATCATGTAGAGAAGGAGATACAGGGAAACCGCTTCAGACTGAGATTAAAGAAAAGCTGGTAAATGCACAGGAGAGTGATGGGCGAGCTATCTTTGCAATAAAGTTCAGTAATATCAGAATAGTTAAAGCATATGATGTGGATTAGAGTTAATTACTATATTACTTGTGAGTTCTCACTTTGTTGAATTGGGCTAATGGAAGAAAATATCCTTATTTTTATTTGGGCAGGATGGGGTACAATGTCAGCAACTTACTCTCAACTGACTCAGAAAAAAACTATATTCTTTCTATTAAAAGCTTTATGCAAGTTTGAAGGTTGCAATTTTATTTTTATTGTAAAAAAAGATAAGAGTTTAATTTTGGTTTTGACAGATAAAAGGTAATTTGAAAGCCTGTAGATAAAACTAGATTTTATAAACTATAATCTTCAAAGAGCCCCTATGACTGAGTGGTTTCATGAAAATTTTAAAATAAGTAACTTGTCGCATCTCATTTTTTTAAATTTTCACAATCTACTCATACTTATAGAAACCCTGGCAAGGTAGATGTTTTACTTTGGGCTATGATCCCCATGGTTGGAAATTCTAATCCACCTGTAGCT
>NW_022111336.1:772388-788984 GCF_000313985.2 Echinops telfairi | reverse complement strand
CTGCTCAGAGCAGCCTATGTACAGAGAGGATCTTGGGGCTGGCCCCACCATGAGATACAATGTCCCATAACTGACCCACAGTGATAAGGGGGATAGCACTGGAGACACCGTGGGAACTGTGCCCAGTCTGACCCCTCCACACTGGAGCGAAACATGAATGGAGCACAACAGAGCCGCAAAGGGAGCAAAGCAATAAAGTCCCTGAGAAATCCTGAGAACAGACTTCAGAATCAGTGAAAAGTGTGTGGTGCTTCACCAGAAAACATTCAGAAGGGTCAGCAGACAGACCTGGAACTATTTACAGGCCTTTTTTTTGTCTTTTATTTTTCTCATCTCTACCCTTATAAGCAGGATAGCCAATCCCTAAGAGAAAACAATGGGGCTGATGACTCCAGGGCAACATGGGAGAAAAGAAGGTGGGAGAAAGGGAGAGGGGAGTCAATACACCCAGGGACAAGGGAACAATAAGAGATCTGAAATCAATGGCAATGAAGGCATGGAATGTATGATTGGGTTTGATCAAGTGCAACGTAGCCAAGAGAAAATACTGAAAGTCGAATGAATGTCGAATACGATAGTAGAATAAGAGGAACATAAAAAGAAATAGAGGAAAGAACTAGGAGGCAAAAGACATTTGTAGACATATAAATATAGGCATGCACATTTGTAAACATATTAATACATAATGATAAGGATATAGGTTTGTGTACATATATTTAAATGATAAGAATTAGGGTAACAAAGGAGCATTGGGTCTCTCTCTACACAAGTACTCCCTCAACACAAGAACACTTTGTTCTACCAACCTTGCATTCTGTAATGCTCACCTTGTAGACATCATCACTGAAAATCAAAATAGTTGCATAAGCACATGTGGTGAAGAAAGCTGATGGGGCCCGGCTATTACAAGATATAGCATCTGGGGTCTTAAAGGCTTGAGGTTAAACAAGTGGCCATCTAGCAGGGAATCAATAAAGCCCACATGGAAAAGGCACACCCGCCTGTGTGATCATGAGGTGTCAGGTATCAGACAACAGAAACCGAAAACAAAAAATATATCGAGGCAAATGATGGGGGTCAGAGTGCAGATCCCAAGCCCATCTGTAGACAATTGGATATTCCATTCTTGGGACAATTGGACAAAAGGGTCACAAGGAAAGAATGAGACAGCCAGGGTACAGCATAGCACTGACGGAACACACAACATTCCTCTAGTTCATTAATACTTTCCCCCGAGGGCCCCCCCCACACACTATCATGACCTCAGTTTTACATTACAAATCCGGCTAGACCAGAACTTGTACAGTGGTAGATGTAAGAGCTCTCTACACACAGAATACAAGACAGATAAGCCGCTCAGAGATAGCAATGGGAACAGCAATACCATGAGCGTAGGGGGAAGGTGGGAGGAGAAGGAAGAGGAACAGGAAACCAACCCCAATGATCAACATATAACCGCCACCCCCCTACACACACACAGGGGTGCGAACAACAGAAATGTGGGTGAATGGAGTCAGCGGATGATAAAAGATATGAACATAATAATAATTTATAATTTCTCAGGAGTCCACAGGTGTGGGAGTGTGGGGAGGGAGGGAAAAAAGAGAAACTGATACCATACCAAGGGCTCAAACAGAAAGACAATGTTTTGAAAATGATGATGGCAGAATATGTACAGATGTGTTTCATACAATTGATGCATGAATTGTTATAAAACCTGTAAGAGCCCCTAATAAAATGATTGATTTAGTAATTAAAATATCCTTTCCATGTTGTAGATGCTTGAATTTCAATGGAATTTCTCTTATGGATATTCAAATATATTGTTATTTGTGAGAAAAAATAAATCTGATTTCCCAGTATGATTTTTAATAATATGTCTAATCTATTTATTAAAACGGAACATAGTTCAACAATGATTTTTTGGAAAAGAAGATTAATATATTGTGGGTCAATCTGAAGCTTATCTTTCTATGATATGTGACAATTGCCACATTTCTAGTGTTCTATAATTTCCTTGTAAGATTTCACTGCTATAGTAAAATAGAAAAAGTCAAATGAACCCTAACAAACCAGATAAACGGTGAGACTTTCTGCTCCTCTAAAGACTAACAGCCTTGGAAACCAAAAGAGACAATTTTACTCTGTCTTACTGGGTTACTATGATTCAGAATTGACTAGATGGCAGTGAGTTAAGCAGGCACATGAAAGTTTCCTTTTACATTTAAAATTCAGTTCCATATTATCAATTTTTAACTAATGCTTGTGAAATAGAATGCTCTTGTATGATAACATATTATACAAAATCCTCATAATTTCATTTGTAAACATATGCAACATAGATGATGGAACTGAAATAATGTTCTCCTAATATTCTACATTCACTGTATTCAAAATTCCTCCCATTATACATTTAGGTTTTTAAAAGTGTAAAATTTTGGAATTGAAAATCTTCGAGTGCTTGGCGGTATTTAAATCCATAGGGCTAAGCTTCCGGATTAATGTTATTACATTTCCGTTTATCTTTTTGTATAGAATTTAGCTTTCATGTTGAGATGACTACTGAAGAGTCATACTGCACAACAACACTAAGAGAAAGCACTAAAGCCTCTTAACCATTTTCCAAAGGCTAATTTATAAATACAATTTGCATTACACGGAAGTACACAGTTCACTCATTGGCAAATATATACACATAGCTGAGCTACCTTCAGTACGTGACTTGAAATTTCAAGGAAATCTATTCACTCCTAACTTTAATGTGGAATATCATCACACCCTGCATATGTTCAAATAAAACAAGCTTGCTCATCAGACCAGGTGCTACGATTGCCAAATTGATTAGTAACAGCATGTTATAGTTTGGTGTAGTGTTTTATAGTTTGTAAAAATACTTTCAGAATTACTGTTGCGTGGTTTAGTTAGCATTAATTAAATTAACATTTATCTATTGTATTTGATAAGAATTATATTCTAATGAAAAAATATGGCATTGACGAATTAAATGTAAAGCGTGGGTTAGTTTTCTTTCTTCTCTTATATAGAAAATTAATTTCTGCTAAGAACTGCAAGATTTCTTGCATTTTTGCTTTTTAGAGTAAAAGGAATTTGGAGAATGGGTGGGAAATGAGTGTCAGTCTCAGAAGTATGAGAAGTACTTCACCGTCAGAAGGCTCCTAGAATTGAGGACGGAGAGAGTTTCTTGCGTGTATTTTGGATATGTTTGGGTGGGAGAGCAGTCCTTGGAGAAAGGCATCAGCTCTCGAAAGTAGGAGGCCAGTGCAATGAGGAAGCCACTCAAGGAGTGATACTGTAGCTGCAACACTGAGCTCCGATATAGCAATGACTGGGGGGCTGGGGCAGAACCAGGCATTGTTTCATTTTGTTGTGTACAAGTTTTCGGTGAGTCAGAATCAAAATGAACAAGTCAGTGAAAGCAACAAAAAGTTAACTTCCAGAGACTTGATCTTGAAGTTTAAGTCAAGGGCAGAGGCAGGATGAGGAAAATGTATCTTTGATTGTTGTCCTTCTGTTTGTGCTTCTTCTTCTAAACGTGTTATATGTCAACATTTGTAGGTTTTAGAGGGTAAAAAGAGAATCATTTGAGAAGGATAGTTGGTTCAGAGATGGGCTTCACATGGGAAGAGTAGCTCAGCTTTGACTAGAGCAAGCACAACAAAGAGAAGGTGAAGGATGGATGAGCATGTAAATCTGTGGAAGAATTATAAGAAATCCCATGGGATGTCTCTTATTTTCTTGAAGAAGCTGGAAGTAAGGTAATTTGTTGAAAGTGAGGGGAAGGGAGTAGAGTCAGAGGCTTGAGCAAGAGAATGAGTGAGGCAGGAGAGTTTATGACTGACTCACAATGTTGAGGAGGGAGAAAAAAGATGGAAAACTAATATACTAATATATAATAAACTATATTGTGTGCCCATGTTCAGTATCAGTGTCGTGTAATGCACTATGCCATCTGACGGCTATGGAGTCTGAATTGACTAGATGGCAGCGAGTTTGAGTTTGAGTTTGATGCATGATGGAAAACAAGGGTAGTATTTTAGATGATTCGTTTTGAAATGGTTATCCAAACTAATGCAGGGAAAAGAGCTTAAGTCTATGCCTAAGAGTTCATTGACTAAAAATCACCATCAGGAGGTCAGCAAAGAAGATGAAAAAACATGGCAAGGACCCCAAAGCAGTGCAGCTATGGCATGACAGTAACAAAAAAAATGGCAAGGGCAATGAGTAAACCATCGATCCTGTGGTCATGTGAAGGCATTAAAGAATAACAGGTATAGCCATCCTTGGGCAGCTTCAGGAGACAGTATCCATAAGCAATCAACATTTAGCAAAGTTGAGTACTGGAAATCTTCCCTGTATATAAAACTTCGCTCACAAACTCAAATTCACTGCAATCGAGTCTAGTCTGACTTAATAGTGACCCTATAGGATAGAATAGAACTTCCCAAATGGGTTTCCAAGATGGTATCTCTTTACTAGAGTAAAATGTCTGGTCATTCGGCTGTGGATCTTGCTGGTGGTTTTGAACTAGTGACATTATGGTAAGTGGGCCAACACATAACCACTATGCCACCAGGGCTCCTATTTATAAAATATGGCTCACCTATTTATAAAAATTGACTCGTAAATTTGCCTTCTTCTGATCTAGTTGGCAATTCTAAAGAATAGCAAGTATGTTCAACTAACAGTTTTCTACCTCAAGGAGCAAAATCTCATGCAGAATGTCTGAAAAATTATCAATATTTTATTTCATCATTATGGATTTAATTTTATTTTAACATGCCTAAATGATGGAAATGGCAGCACTGTTGAGTAAGTATTGGACTTGCCAAGTGTAAGGTCAGAGATTCAAATCCACCAGCAGTACTGCTCCAGAATGACGGGACCATCCAATCCTGTAGAGATTTATAGTCTCAGAAACCCTCTAGATGGTTTCTTGGAGTCCAAATTGACTCAATGGCAGTGGAAAATTATTAAGATCATTTATCTCAAAACATAAAAGCTTACAGCAGTTCTTTGACTTAAAAATTCTTAAATCGGTGGTAATGTGTTAATTTGCAATGTGATTTTGAAAATTTAACTAAATATGAATTTTACATTATATGGAGAGGCTGATGTAACAGAAACATTGTGGATGCCTCCACGTGATACAAAAAAGACAGTTTCCATAGTGACTAAATCAAGATGTTTTAAAGCTTATTTATATCATTTTCATCTTCCCTTGCCTAATTAGTGTACAGTCATATTACAGCTGCTAGGATCCCTAAATTGGGATCGCCTAGATAAAATATTTTAAAGGAAATTCTTATTAAATGGATTGCATATCCTATTGAAAAATCAAATGTTAATATAATTTTTCCATAATCTTAGATGCAGAACTGCAATCAAACTAGGTATTTTCAAAATACATTTAATTTAAATGCTTGTATTCATGGCCTTAAAGATCCTTAGTGGCAAAGTGCTACAGTGCTAAGAGAAGGTAGGTGGTTCGAATTTACCAAGTACTCAGTAGGAGAAAGGTAGTTTGTAGGCAGATTCTATTATAATTTCCAGCTTTGGAAATTCTGTCAAGCAGTTCTAATCTGTCCTATAGGATCACTATAAGTCAAAATTGAAACTCAACAGTTGTTGCTTTATTCATAGCATTGTCATCATATACATTATTTAAAAAATTGGAATTATGCAACATCTAATATCCAGACATATCTACCATGTGTACACAAAAGTTAGCCACATTAATAACTATAATTTTTATGCTAGGTGCAGCTGCCTGTAACACTAGTCCAACATGGGCTCGACAATTCCAATAAAATCATAAATGCAGACAAGAAATTAATTTGTCACAACACATTGCTTGTAACTGTGCATACTTCAAACATTCCATATGATTAGATTTTATCTTGAAATCAGTTATTAAATGTTCATAAGTGATTAATTAAGCATTTACTTTCTGACTTCAAAGCCAGGCAAATTTTATTGGACAGTCTAAAGTGTAACTGCATGTGAATTTATGTAAACCTACCTCTGAAAGACAGTCCTTCAATTTAAATCAAGTCAACTCTGCAAACACCTATAGAGTCTTTCCTATGTAAAAGGCATTATATTTGATAAAGGAGAGAAGAGGAATAAGACCACTGTTGATGCCATTAAGTATTTCACCATTGAGCAACCAGCCAAGACATAATTGTTCAAGACACAGAGTGTACTACAAGAATAAATACAAAATCGGAAGAGCATAGAGACAGGTCCAGCAAATGCTTTCTTCAGAAATTGGGGCAAGTAAGCTGAGATTACAATGACTTTTGAATAATAAGAGGAAAAGGAGGAACCTCTATTAGCAATGTATGCTGAATAACTGTGATGTAGGGTAGATGTGCATTAGGGACAAAAGTTAATGAGAAATTGGTCTCAGGCAACAACAAGGGCACCTGGCATAATAGAGTGTACAAAGCAATCCTCATTTGGGGAGGTGCAGTTATTGGTTTCTCCCCAATAGAGAAGATTGATGAAAATGGAAAGATAGGTGGAAACAATTAGCCTAAAGAACCATGCAACTATCAGTCTCCACAATTCTCAGACCAGCAGAGCTCGATGGTACCCAGCTTCCACTGTCAATTTTATTATGCTGTAAACAGGATCACACTAGAAGATCAAGGGTATTATGGTTGAAAAATGTAGAACAAAGCTCAAGATTATGAAAGAGATGAAGATAATTGGTCTGATCATGATCCTTGGAAACCCCAGGACGAAAGCACTTAGGCATCTGTGAAGTCAATTTTCTGTTGTTCAATTTTCTGGCAAACAATAGACAGGTCTATAAGGAGAACAATAAAACCACTGAGGTAGGCACACCTTAGAATAATCAACCTTTTGAGATCCAAAGCACAGCATTTCCTCAAGAACAAAGTTCAGGGGGTTTGAAAAGAAAGATGAAGGAAATAAGAAACACGGGACTGAAGCAAAATAAGTGGTACATTGAGGCGATTGTAATGAATGAGAAGAAACATAATGCATACGGATTAATTGTAAAATTGATAACTGCTCTACAAATCTACATTCTATGTACAATAAAAGGTTAAAAATATATAGGCACCAAACAGACAAAAACCAAAAAGGATACCTTAAAAGTGTTTAAAGTCTCTCATTCCCCTCATTTTCGACGGAAAAGGATTTCCCTTTTATTGTGAAAAGCAATAAATTTAACCAAAACAAAAACTGAGTGAGGCAAATAATACGTTTACAAAAACAAGAAGCCTAAATCTATTTACAATGAATGCATTAAAAATAACTCAATGTCATTGAGTCAATTCCAACTCACAGTGACCCTATAAGACAGAGCAGCACTTCCCCCCATAACTTTGCGAGGCTGTGACTCCTTATGGGATTAGAAGGCTAGAGTTTCCTCCCACAGAGCAACTGGTGGGTTTCATTGCTGACCTTCCTTTTAGCAGCCCCAAATGTAACAGGTTGGGAGGAGTAAATAGAAGAAGCCAATGACCATAGAGTGCTGGAGAAAGGTGAGGGGAGATGTTGGGGAGGATCAAGAGTAAAAGAGTGCCCGTGAGGACAATGTGTGATTAGAACATTGGGTTTTCTAACATGTTACATGTGGATTATGAATATTCCCTCCTCCCTTGAGAGTTTTAATAAAATATAGATAAAATTGCTTCTAAATACTTTAAATTACCCTTTGAAGTTCAGATTATTCTCTTATACCATCCCAAAACTGGACCACATGAAGGCTATTTGGGTTCCAGAAAAAGCTAGAAAACAGAGTGACAGAAGAAGGCTGAGATTGTATGTGTGGGTCAGAACTTGAGGAGCTCTGAATGCAGAGTCAAGAAGCGTGTATTCTACAGACAATGGTAATTCATTATTAATATTTGACTCTTAGGAGTCACATGACTAGGTATCTGGTTCATATTGAGAAATTATCAAGTAGGAAAAACTAGAACAAGAAGAGTCAGGATGGTAACTATTACAACTAAAAGGTGGTAAAAATTATAGATAAACTTTGGACATATAAGTAACCGGTTATAGAAACAGGTAGAATTGGGACAATTCATTAGAAAAAGATGAAAACCCAAATGTTTTTTTCCCTGGATTTCTCTGGATAAGTACACTCAGTTCTGAATAACCAAATATTATCAAATCCTTTGGGGAAATTATTAGTTAGCGATGTATGAAATTATTACTGTGAAAATTGAATAATGGTCAACTAGCTCTTCCTCAGCTACTTACCTTCATTCTTTTATCCAAATGGTGACAAAAAACTACCACAACAATGAGTGCAAGGAGGAAGAAATTTTCTAAAATAATTGTGTTTGATGATGACACAACTCTTTTGAGCATGAATGAACTAGTGAAATATGTGACATGGGAGTTATATGTCAATAAAACTTAAAAATACGATCAAACTTTTCTTGAAAAACTGAAATTAAATAGTAATTCTAATATCTACTCAATGTAATACATGGGTTTGTAAAGAGAAAATTACAGAATGAAACCTTAAATCTGAAAACATTTGTGATAGTTAGATGCTATTAGCATATATACTCGAGTATAAGCCGATCTGAATATGAGCCAAGGCATCTAATTTTACCACAAAACTGCATTAAAAATGTGCTGAAAAACTCGGCTTATACATGAGTATATACAGTATGTCAACTTCAACATGTATGAAAGTGTAGGGTTAAATCCAACCTGTCAGTCTGGTCACAGCCTGATGATGTCTCCTTGGGGGTGTAGTTTTCTTATAAGAAGCACCCTGTTAACCTCCCCTCTTTCTCTCTGCCTTCACCTTCCTGCTTGCTGGGACTCTACCATGTTTCCACAGACCTTGGACCCAAACGACAATGCATCCACCAACCAGTGATCCTGCACATTCTGCATCATTGCATATGGCTACCAGAGTCTGGAGAGGGACTTAGGGACTATTATCTTGCTTATGGACTGGATTTAGACTGGTCTGGTCTGACTTTTTCATATGTAATTACTTCTTGATATAAAGCTCTTTCTTATATGTAGAAGCGTGTTGCTGGATGTCTTTCTGTACTCAACCTGGTCTAACTCAATATTTAAAGCTACTCACTTTAGACTCTTAAAGTAGAAATGACTCTACAATGCAGTTGATCTCTATGCCCCAACTCCTCATATTTAGAAATCCTATCTCAGAAGAGATTTAGTTATAGTTCATATGAATCACAGTTTTGTCACTGATACCATCAGTCAAAAACTGTCTTCCCCTACTGTGTTCATAAACATATTTTTGTATTTTTCTTTACATCCATTAGCTAATTGATTCAATTATCAGGTAAGTGCTAATATTTGACACAATCGTAGGGTGTCAGTCATTAAGAAATAAAATGCCAGTAGAGACCTGTAAACAAACAACTTTATGCCATTAATTATGTGAACAAATTAGGAGACAAAATCATAAAACGTCATGCCCAATTGAAGAGGGCCAAAGATAGGGAAAACAGGCGAATGAAGGAAAACATATCATAGGAAGTGTTCAGGATTGTCCAGATTGAAAGCTTTTTGAGTGAAGGGGTAATGTATTTATTTTCACATCTCTGACAATGTGTTTTTGATACTCTGGAATGCTTCGTAACTATTAGATCAATGAGTAAATACCTACTTCTCCCTCAACAGATAAGCTTCTGGAATTGAAGAATTTTCAATAAGTTTGCCATCTTTCACTGTAACTTTCAACACATATTTGCTAAATCTTAGTAAAATAAAATAACTAGTGCGTTTTATTCATCCTCTTTCTTTTGGCAGCTTACTAGTATGGGCTTTCAACATGACTCACCACCGTGTGTGTGTGTGTGTGTGTGTGTGTGTGTGTGTGTGTGTGTATGTGTGTGTAAGATCTGGGTAATGTGAATGGTGCTGGCTGAAATCCATGAGTGGATAAAAATTTCATTCAGAATTTCATAGCATGGTAACTAGTGTCTTTTGATTTGGGGTAGCTATTCTCATAAACAGTATCAGCTATCTACTGAAAATCACACTAAATTATGCAAAGTCTTTCCAACATGATTCTTTCAACAAGGTAATCAAATTATGCTTGATTGTTTAGTTGAAATCTCAGATGTTCAGGTTCAAGAGTATTATTATATTCCCCCCAAAATGTATTTGTTCAGAAAGCATCTGATATTATTTGTGGTAGTTACATAATCTGTTGTCAATTTGAAACTCTTAAGAGTGAAGGATTGGTGTTTAGCCTGTCAGTCAGGCTGCAGCTTAATGACCTCATTTGGAGGCGCTAAAGAGATAAATAGCTCGCTGGAGGTGGGACACACAGGCTCATTCCCTGAGAGACATTCCTGAAGATGAGCCTGATGGAGCTACACTGATGTAGCCAGAGCCCTTGACTGGGGGAGCCATGTGGAGACCCACACCAGTGCTGAGAAGCTCCAGCACCACTGGATCCACAAGATTTTTCCACCCACTGGACTGTGATCTTTCTGCATTCAGCATCATTGCATGTGTTGTGAGAGTCTGAAGAGGAACTTACAGATTGGTATTGGACATATGGGCTAGTATCGGACTCATGGACTTGATCTGGACTTGGCTGGGATGTTTTCTTAATATACGATTCCCCTTTTATATAAAGCTCTTTCTAACACATATATGAGTGTCTATGAATTTGTTTCTGTAGTCTACCCAGACTAATACCTCATTCTACTGGTTTCTCTAAAACCAGCTGGTTTTATTTTTTACTTTTTTTACATTTGACTCTGAAAATGCTATAATTTTTAGACATGAATGAATCGGGTTGCTAGTTCTGGAAATTATTGTTTCTTTTATTCTGGACCTGCTTTATTACGATTTTATTTGTTTTACTTATTTTCAGATAGTGAAGGTAGTGCACCTAATATTTGGGGAGCTGAGGCAGTTGAGCTTATAATACACAGACAATTCTGTTGGCTCTATTGTCAACATGTGATAGGTGTTAAATGTTTCATAGTATAATTCACAACACAGTGGCTCGGGAAATACATTACCTTCTGAGATCAAATTTGGACAAGTTTCCTATGACTGGTTAGTCATAGAAAAAGAAATGAGAGAAAATTCAGCCAATCCTCACTAACACAAACCAAAGCGATGATAGCCTTCCATCAGTGGTTTCCACAGCGAAACTTTCCCTAGCTGAATATTTTCACAAGCAAGATTTATGCCCTTTCCTTGCCCTTCAAACAGTTCTTTAGTGTGAACACTGATAGAAATATTTCAGCTATCAAAACATTCACAAACATAATTGCTCTTATGCAAGATGTTGTCATTAGGATGAGCCACAAATAAGATTCCGAGACAGAAGAAAGGCTGGCAAATCAAAAGGATAAAGGAAACTCTGACTGTCTTTTTGACAGGGACACAAACTATGCCTCAAAGAGAGTCATGTTCGGCCTAGAAAATAGAACAGCTGTGGAAACATATGGAGCTGCTGTGGAAGAGAAGCTGCCGGTTTGTGGAGTGAGACCCAATCAAAGTGATTGATGCTGGAGAAGACACAGAAGTTCAGCGGATTCTCTTCTGAGGAGAATCGCTTTGCCAATAAGTACAAAATGCTGTGATGAATGGGGCACGCTGCAGCACTGGTCATGCCCCTCAGATGAATGTTAATTTTCTCTGAATGTTGTATTAGCCACAAATCAATTTCTCTAGTAGAAAATATGGAATAAATGTGTGTATACATACGTGTGTATAGGTGTATATAAACATCAGAAATTGGAAATGAATATCCAGGACTGAAATCCTTAACATTTTCATCCAAATAGACATTTAAATTAGACATGCAACGTTTTAGCTAGGCACTTGATGTGTGTATTATCTTCCATAATTTTAATATTATTATTGTGCTCATTTTTCTTGGACAGAACATGCTTAATAGCTATATCATGGAAGATAAAAATAAATATAGTTGCTAACTCCTGGCCATGCATATAATTAACCCAATTATTTAATATGTAATTGTGTCAAGGCCAGATAGAGGATCAGGTTTTGAGAATTATCAAGCAACACCGCCTATTGAATCACAGTGCCTGTTTTCAATCTTTGCTTGACTTCAACATCTACTCCTACAAGCTGGTACTATCTAACTCTGTACTTGAATTTGCACCAGCCTTAGTGTCCAGCCAGCCAGGCCCTTTTCAGTAAGCATAAATCCGTCGTAATATTAGCCTAAACTAACATGATCTGTTTCAAACTATCACAGCTCATACCCACAATTCTGGGTTAGCCCTTTCATTAGATTACATTATGACTCTAAGTCCATCAGTATACATTACAAAATATATTTTTAATAGTAATAAGTCCCAGAGACATGATTACATTGAGTAAAATATAAGCTCTAAATCAAAGGAGAAATGAGTAAGTGTGCTATGTGAATATCATGATGAGGTCAGCATTTTAATTTTAATAATTAGATCCTGAATATATCCAAATACACCATGCATTTATTTTGACATAAAACCAAGAAAAAGAAAATGATAATTCTTTGGCACTGAATTTGCCCTAACCTGTACACAATTGACAATATAGAGTTTCTCATTAAGTGTAATATTTGGAAGTTCTATTAATGTTTGCAGATCGATTAGGTAACATGTCTCATAGTGGCATAGCCCTGTATGTAAGTGGATCCTACTTGCTTGAAAGAGTTAATGTGATAACGCTACCTGATCTTTAAAAGGTAAACAAACCTTTCTGCTTAGGGTTAAGCAATCTTAAAAAACACTGATATCTTCACTATTCATATGGAATGAATTAGTTTCTAAGTATCAGAATGTGCAAAATGTCATAGCTACATGGAAATATGTCCTTGTAGAAGAAAAAAGAGGAGAAAATTATTTAGTCCAAGTAAGACTGTGTTTTCTATTAGTGGCTTATATAACAGCGGTGGATAAATGTTAGTAATATTCTTCCCTGGCAGTGCTCAAATGAATATAGAATAAACACGTGATATAAGAAATTTACCTGAAGTCAGCAATAGTATTTCCTTGATTGAAGTCATGTGTAAATGGAAGCCGAAGAAGACTGTCCATGACAATGTCCAAGTCTACTGATAATATTATAGACAGAGTAGTGACAATAGGTTTCTCTCTCACTCTGACTCAAGATGAATTTTAAATCGACACACATTTTCAGTAATATTAATTATCCTCATTCATGAGCCAGGAGAGTCCCGTGGTGTTGCAAACAGTGAAGCGTGACTTCCTAACCACAAGGTTGCCTGAGTGATCTGCTTCTGTGAAGATGAGAGCCTCTCAAGCCCATGGAGTTTTAGTCGGTAACACATGAGGTCACCAAGAGTGGAACTAATTCAATGGCCACTGGTTTATGAGCATGCATAAAACATGGAAGCAATCATTCCAATTAGAGATCGATCCGGAACCATTTCTAACGAACTTGTATCAATCTAGAAGTGTAAGTTTCTATAGACCTTAACATGGTATGAAATATATAGGCATTTGCAACAAAGAAAATTATTAGCAGAGTGTCTTCTGGAAAAATATAGTTTAGGCTAAATTACAATATTGATTCCTTGAGTATTAATTGATTCCTTGAGACAAAAGTTCTTATTTACGTGAACTAAATTAAATCCTTGAGACACCTCAATTAATTACTGAAGTGATTTTCTTTTAATTTGCCCAAGGTAAATCATTTTATGATTAAATCTATCCTAAAATAGACATGTGGTTATTATATATAACTAAACTAGAACATCTATTTACCGTACGTCAATGGCATAATGATTTACATGTCATGTATTGTGGTTATACAAAAACAATAATTTTTAAGCTTTAAGCATGTATTGTTCCATTTCTCGTTATTTTTTTTTAATTTAAAACATAGAGATGTGTTTTAATAAGTTTTATATGCTTTTAAGAAAACTCCAAAAATAAAAATTGTATTTTGCTGTTCAATACACAGATACACCAAATTTTGTCTTCTCACTTAATTAGGCCTTGTTCATATCTTCTTCTAACAGAAATGACTTTTTTTTTTGCATACACACATAATGCTAGATTGTGAGAGAACATCAGCATCAGCCCACTACCATTGTGTATGCAAGTTCTTTCGCATGTGAATCATAATGAATGGAGCCATATTTTCAGTTCTAAGATTAATATTTTATCCATTACATTGCAAACCATAATTATTGATGGAGGAAACATTCTGAATTGTACAGGTGGGGAGGATAGTATTGTAAGCCATGCTATCAATTGTAGTTAGACTGTAGACTATATAGACCAAGCCAAAGAAGACATCAAAATAGTAAGTGTAATTTTTCAACTGCAGTGAAAAAAAATGTACAATTAAATGAAAAGAAACAGATACTTTTTCTTTCAATAGGAAAAGGAATACCGGAGGTTTCGTGCAATTTCTCAAATACCAAACAAGTTAAAATGAATTGATCTTCTTCCCTCTTAGAACACTGTTGTTGCGCTTGTTAGTTCCTGGTCAAGTTGAAGGTGACTCGTGTTTACTCTGTGTGTGCAGAGTCAAACTGCTCCCTGGGGGTTTCAAGAAGCCATTCAAACAGATCCCCAGGACTGCCTTCCCAGGTGCCTTTGGATGGTTTTGAGTCATCAAACTTTTGGCTAGTGAGTAATCAAGCACTTACCCTTTTGCATTACCCAAGGTTCCAACCAAGTAGATAGTAGGGAGTATTATGAATTGGTATTTGTAGAACGGTAGTATTTTCCAGAATTGAAGTTGACCCTGATATTCCAGTCCAGCCTTACACTAAGATGTGGCAAGCTTGGAAACATCACAGAGCCCCTGAAAATGTCAGGAAAGACCCTTTATCAGCGTATTTTCAGTGTTTTCTGCAAGTGAATATTTGTTTTAAAGTACCAACTTTAAAAAAAAAAAAAGATACCGTGAGTTGAGCTTCATAATGATCCTTTTAATTTCCTCTGGCTTATTGTGTAACTTCTCAATGTGTACCCAATGAGAAAACCTGCCTCCTGCTACGTAATCCTTGGCCAAACTGCTTTGAATCTCCTCTCTGAGAATCCTTTTAGGGGTTATACAGTTTACTTTGCAAACTGATTTTTCATAGGTCAATAACAGGAAATATTCACTTTCCTACTCATTGACTTGCTGCCATTGGGTCAATTCTGACTCACCGCAATCTTATAAGACAGGGCAGAATTGCTCCTGTGGGATTCTGAGAATCTCTTTCCAGGAGTGAAAATCCCTGTCTTTCTCCCACCGTGTAGCAGGGAGTTTCAAACTGTTGGCCTTGTGGCTAACAGTCCAACACACAACCACTGCTCCACCAAGCATATGGCTTTCTTTGTGCTTTTGATCATTACTTACAGAGAAGGGTATTTACACCAATATACATGCTACCTTACAGGTCCAGGAGGCATTTAGTCCTTTTCATTTTATGTTATTGGCATAGAAAAGCTAGTATTGGTATGATGGCTTCAAAGATTCCAAAAAGCACAAGTGAGGGTGTGTATAGACACAGTCGTGTACTTTTTAATCACTACACTAAAAATTTTGTGATTTTCTTCTTCCATGTATATATATTTTTTTTAACTCTTCATCCTAGTTCTGAGAGCAATCTATTTCTAGAAATTCCAAAAGGGCCTTCTTTCTCTGATTCCCAAGCATGCAAGGGCTATTAAGATTCCCATGTTTCTTTCTTCTCTACATAGACTGATCTGCCAAATTCTCCAAGCTTTTGCTCCTGAAAAAGGAGCACCCACCAAGAGTGCCAGCATAGATCCTTTGAGAAGCAGGCTAAAAGGGAGAAGCCACAAAACCTGTGTTGTGGTTGTGCAGCTAACCAAAATGACAGGATACACTTCCTGGAAAAAAAGGGATTTACTAACAGCAAGCATGTGAGTCTGATGGTCTGTTAACTCTTTGTGTATGGACTAGCTATGCAAAATCGTTGCTATTGCATTGAAAACAAAACCACTACAACAATAACAACAACTCTCTAGGATAGGGTAGAAGTGTTCCTGTGGGTTTCTTAGCTGTAATTCTTACAGGAGTAAAATGCCCCTTCTTTCTCCTGCAGAGCAGCTGGTGGTTTTAAACTGCAAACCTTTCTGTTCACAGCCCAAATCCCTGCTTCAGAGATGAGCAAGCTGAGACCAACAAGCATTAGAAGCATGGGCCAGGTGGAAGTCATATTCATATCTAAGAGTTCTGACTTGATACAGCGTATAAGCTCATGGTCTATAATCAGGCTTTCTGGGTTCAAATTCAGTCACTCAAAGGACTCGAGTGTTCTCAGCCTCTGTTTTTTCTTCTATAAAAGAGGCTCATAGAGTGAGATCTCAAAAGTTGTCACAAACTTTGGGTTGCCCATAACACCAGCGTAAGCATGAGAAAACAGCAGATTAACTTTACTTGAAGGGCACACTACAAAATAGCTGGTGAACTCTTTAAAACAAATGAAGATGAACTGCTACAGATTGGAGAATGGAAGAAGTCATGGCAATGAGATGCAGCATGGTATCCTGGATTAGATACTGGAACACGAGAGGACAAACCGCTGTAATGAAATGGAATCTGAAGTTTAATTCATAGTAATGAACCACTGTTAAT
>NW_022111336.1:702750-772043 GCF_000313985.2 Echinops telfairi | reverse complement strand
GATACAAAAGCTAAGGCCCTCAGGTTGAAATTTACTGCCATCAAATCAATTTCAACTCAGAGACTGATTAGGACATTGAAAAATACCCCTGTGGGTTGCTAAGCCTACATGTTTTACAGGAGTAGAAAGCTCTTTCTCCTGAAAAGTGGTTGGCGTTTCCAGACTGCTGACGTTGGGGTTAATAGCACAACCCAGAATACACTATGCCACAAGGGCTTGAAAGGCATTCAAAATACTACTGGGGAAGAGCTGCCTCCTCAAAGTACAGTCAACCTCAATGGCTTTGATGGAGCAAACCTTTCAGGACATTCATGTGCTGATGTGATGTGACTTCAAAAGGGAAGAAACAACTGCAAACATTTAGATCTTTGAATTATCGTGTTTGAGGAAAATATTGAAATTACCATGGCCTGACAAAAGAACAACTATCCATCTTCAAAGAAAACCAAAAATCAAAGCACTGCCATCAAGTCCGTAGTGCCAATTCATACTGACCCAACAGGAGAGGGTACAACTGAAACTCTTTAAAGGAGTAGAACACTCCATCTTTCTCCTGAGGACTGATTAGTGGTTTTGAACTGCTGACCTTACAGTAAGCAGGCCAATGCATAACCACTCAGGCACCAGGGCTCCTGTCTTCAATGAAGTACAGCCAAAATGCTCCTTAGAATCAAAGACGGTGAAGCTTCCTCTGAATTACTTTGGACATATGATCAGGAGAGACTTGACACTGGAGAAAGTAGAGGGTCATCGAAAAAGAGGAAGACCCTTGATGAGCAGGTTTGGCACTATAGAACCAAAAAGTAGGCTCAAGCAAAACCGCAAGTGGGAGTATGGCACAGGATGAGGCATACTATAATTCGGTTTTATATACGGTCACGCTGAGTCAGAACTCACTCGATGGCACCTAACAATATTCATAGTCGTACCATGGTCTAGACACTACACTTATCGCAAAGAATAAGGGAAATATTTTAAAGTACAGGAGACAAGAGAGTAAGTAATTGCTAGATGTTCATATGGGTTAAACGGGGCAGTTTGCTGTCATGCCCTTGAAGGACAGAAAGACTTGACTCCCTGTTTCCACTGTCTGCTTACCTTACACTCTTACATGAATTATGCAGATGCATCGACATACTCTCTTCTTCTACTATTAAAACTTTGGGAGATTTCAAAAATGGGTTCATGCTGTTACCAAATAATTAAAAAGCAAATGGTTTAAAACTCTGGACCATGAGGAAGCTTAGAAGGGGATATTGAGATTTTTGAGAAGTGGAATTGTTTTATACGAATGTCGGTAAATGTTTTTAATGTTGAAGAATATTTCACATTCCGTGTAGTGACAACTGCTTTGAGCGAGTCTGCCATCAGAGAGGCCAAGAAGGCATGCTGAAAAATCCCTAAAGAAGAATCTCAAAGTTCTGTCAGATAGATGGTGCCTTCTGGAGAGCTGCTGCAGCACCTGTTTCAAGCACTCATGTAAGAATCTGAGCTAGAGAACAGGCCTTCATATATCCAGAGAGAAGAGTGTCAAGTACAAGTATTGCAATATATGTTATCCTTTAACTAGCTTCCTAGTTTCACTTTGTATGGCATAAACACTGTCCCTATCTTCATCCCTAAACAAGGAAGGAAATCATAAAAAAGTATGGGAGATTGGTGTTTATTCCATACATACCCATTGAACAAAAAATATCATATTTCATTTATTTTAAGACACAGATTCCTAACGCATGTGAATATCTCTTATATCAATATATATCTTATAATCAATAATATCATCATTTAATTTAGCAGCTTTTCTTCCCCTTCCTCTGGGGATCATCAAAGAGTATTCTATTTTTCGAAACTGATGGAATCTTGCATTTGATGGGAAAAAGGGTATTCACTTCTTTATGATTTTCAGGTGGAAGTGAGTGCTGTTATGCTCACATTTAGCATTAATATCGAGGTAATCAGGATAAAGTGATAAATGCAAATTGTATTTGTCAATGGCTTCCACTTTTGTTTTACAGACTTGATTGCATCTTTCCCTCATTTTCGTGTCTGCATGTTAATAGAGCAGTAAGGCTGCCACTGGCAAGGTATTGTACAGAATTTTCAAAGAAAACAGTAAACACTATTTTCTGAACAAATCGGCTAAGGTGATATTAAGTAAAATAACTGTATGATCAAATTGGAACCACGTTGAGAAGGTTCTCTGAAAACCTGAGAAAGAATCCCTGAGCACCAAGACACTAATCTTTAACATCTGTCACTTGGACTAGAAGATTTTGGATCACTCTCATTGAAATAAGTCACTGGTCCATGAAAGTTTGGGCATGGAAGGATAAACAAATATAAATATTTGACTGGGAATTCTAGGGCCTCTGCAAAAGCTATCCCTGTTTATTAGCAGAAAGGTGGTTTTGATCGGAATTTCAACTAAGCTTGGATTAACTATTCAATTCTATAGAGTAACCAGAAGTGCTTTATCCACTTAATTCACTTACTCATTAATTCATGCTTTCCTTAATCTTGAGAGAACAATGAGGCATTGAGTCCCTTAAGGAATTCCAATCCCAGAAACATTATGGGACCATGCAACGTTGTCCCCTTGAGTCTCCGTATGTCAACATTACATCTGGGGCAGTGGGTTCCATTACTACTATGCGACACTAATACTCGGCAAGCTGATTCGTATGTGACACTAAGAGATTCCAGAGGCTGTACAGCAAACGCAAGTTTCTAAAGGTTCATGGAAAATTGTAATGAAAAAGTAAGGGACGTTTGCAGGTACTTTTTGAATCCCCCTCAATGATATGAATCCTTTCCTTTTGGAAAATACATTTTTGTTTGTTTGCTTGTTTGTTTTTATGGAATTGGGTGAGGAGAGGTAAAGGGGCGTGAAAGGAATGGGTTGATGCCTAAATAGCTCCAATACAAGGGTTGCATGCAATGCTTATGTAAAAAATGAGCAAGTAATGTTACATACGGTCTTAGAGAGGGGGGGAGTGTTCCTTTCAGAGAAAGGAGGAAGGTTTAAGAAAAAATGCTTGAGCTTATGCTGAGCATGCTAAAAGTGGGTGCCTTTATTAGACATTACTCAGGCTCAATGGTCGCCGGCAGCCATAGGTGCTCAGTGTTCACACCTTGTCTAGCTCATGAAGTATCCGCTAATTTCAGAGAAAGGAGGAAGGTTTAAGAAAAAATGCTTGAGCTTATGCTGAGCATGCTAAAAGTGGGTGCCTTTATTAGACATTACTCAGGCTCAGTGGTCGCCGGCAGCCATAGGTGCTCAGTGTTCACACCTTGTCTAGCTCATGAAGTATCCGCTAACCTCAGCTTTGGTCTCAGAGTCTTCTTTCCCATTAGAGACTTTTAGCAACAAATGTTCTTGCCTTTTGGAAAGTGCTGGATAATAAATGCATCTGTAACTCTCAAGTGGCTCACCTTAAAAGAGCCAGAACAAATGAACGCTGTTCATCCATAGCAGCATTTTGACAATGTGCTATCTGTGTTGTAACACTGCTATAAATTGTTAGCATGCAGTTCTAGCCATGAGAACAAGACCTGCCAGTGACTATCTCCAAGCTGATAGAGTCAATTAATGAAGCATGCTGGCAGTTGTGTGCCATCATTTTGTCATTCTTCAAATAGCTGGGGTTTGGCTGGAGAGCACGTCACGACAAGGTGTTTTGCTTTGTTTTGTTTTCCCTGCCATTCTTCATTAACACATCATGGAGAGACAAACCTTTCTCTAGACTGCCCTTTTTGATGGATTAAGAACAGATCTGAAATGAAAGATGTTCAGAAAAAAATACACAACCAGTTTTAATTTTCTATTCAAAGGTATTAGCAACCAAGCAACAGCTGCAAAAGGCTCCGGTTCCCATGAATCAATGGTGATTACACTGGAATTATTATCAGAGAATTGTGGAACCAATTCCAGACTCTGCCATTCAAATGTTAGGGGTATATGGATATGCAACCAAATACCTCTTAATTTCTGTGGGTTTTATAAATTATAAAGTTAGAGATGTTTTTTTTAATCTTTAAATGGCATCAGTGATCGGGACAAAACATTGGCTGTGACCATTTGCCCATTCAAGCACATTGAGCCCTGGATGAATAGGGTTCTTTCCTCTGCCACCAGCAAGCCCTTTGCCATTTTCCAAAAACGCAAATGCACTGCCGGTGAGCCGATCGACTCTAACTCACAGTGACCCTCCACTGCAGAGAAGAATGGCTCCTGCGCACTTCTGACACTTGAAATATTCACAGGAGCAAATCCCATGGAGTGGCAGGTGCTTGGAAACTGCTGACCTAGTGATTAGAAGCCCAGTGCTTGACTAACTATGCCACGAAGCCTTTTCTTCAATCTCCGCTCGCTGGTCTCTAGCAGATTCTGACTTGTAGTGATCCTATAGGACAGAGTAAAATTGCCTACTTTTGTTTCCAACATTTTCAATTGTTACAAGAGTAGGCAGTCTCATCTTTCTCTCATGGAGCGGCTGGTGCATTCGAACTGCTGACCTTGTAGTTAGCAGCTCACTATATAACCTGCAATGCCAAAGGAAGAGTACCTACTTCCTTTCCATCTTCCAAGCCAAGCTTCCTGTTATTGAGTTGATTCCAACTCAAAGCGGCCACATAGGACAGGGTAGAATTGGGTAGAATTGCCTCTGCAAGTTTCCAAGACTTTAACTCTTCCATGTTAGTGCACTCAAACTCAAGTATGTTGTCACTGCCATCTTTGGTAGTGAGTAGGGACACTGCATATATGATGACAACAAGGTGATTGAGTGCTCGATTAATTTCAAACAAAAGGTGTTGGTGGAGTTCTTCATCTTCTTCATGACCGGCTTTAGTGATAGGTGCCTACATTTGAATAATAGTTGCACTACTTTTTTATAGGTGCATAGTTATTATCCTAGCAAAGGCAACGTTTTATTTAAGATATATCTTGATTTGTTCTTTTCGCCAAGGTGTAATGGGATGCCATTCCTCTCCAATTTGTCATTCCTGGCTTAGTAGGCCATACTATTGTCAGACTCAAAATGGCCCATACCACACCATTACAATTCACTAGGCTATAGATCTGTATGCACTCCTTCTCATTTGTGGATGATTGCCAGTTACCCTAGGTACATATTCCATGTTCTCTTTTTTCATGGATATTTGCAGCTGTTGCTTTTCATTATGAGCCATGCCATATCAGCCAACAAGGACCCCAAAGTTGGACTCCATCTATATCATTATGGTCAACTCTACTTCGAGGAATTTCCAAACTGAGGGACTCATCTCCTGGAACTGTATCTGAAAGTGTTCTGCTGAGAGTCATATGGTTTTCAATGGCTAATCCCTCCAAAATGGGTAACCTGTTCCTTCGCTTTAGTCAGTTCCTCCTCTGGAAGCTCCGCTGACACTTATTCACGAACAGTGATGCTGCTGGTATTTGAAATACCAGTGGCACAGCTTCCAGCATCACAGCAACCCAAAGCCACCACAGTATGAAAAACTGACCAACGAAGGAATGGTGGCCTCATCCATTAGATTGCCTTATTTTCATAGCCTCCCATGAAATAAAACCTATAGTGAATTTTGAACTGACTAATAGGCCCAGAGACATAAGTCATTTAAGGATCCAAGTTAGAACAAAGCCTTAGGCCCTGCATCATTTGTATCAACAGTATGTGTGGTTAGGACAAAAGTATTGAGCCCACCTGTCTGCTCACTATTTGGTCCACTGTAAGATTAGGAGTCAGTTTGACCACTGTATGACTAGGAGTAAAATGGCCCACTTTAACCCCTTGAAGAGCCCCTGCGCCAGTGCATTGATCCGTATACTACTGAATGACTGGTTCTTGCTCCTTCTCTTGAGTTGCCTCTAGAGGGCAAAATCATCCCAATCTCTCAAATGTCTAACTAAGCACGTTATTCATCACAGACACAGAGTACATAGCCTGCTGTAAATTGGAAGAGCCACCCCGTACCAAATACAATATAATCTTGTCATTCATGAAAAAAAGTAATAAATGTTCCAGATAATTCATTTGAAAAGCAATAGAGAATATGAGGTCTTCTGTGAAATCAGTTAATTTACCCCTGCACAAATTCAACCGTGAATGTTAACAAGTTGCTTGCTTTCATTGTCCCACGTTAAGACATCTATACCAGGTGGGTAATGCCAAATACCACCCACCTAGCCTCCTAGCATTCATTATGGAGATTCATGAGACAATGCTGGACAGTGTTTTCCATTACTCTAAAGAAATATGATCTGCAAGTACAAAAGATGATTATTGGTGTGGATAGCCCATGGTTTGGCTGAAAGATTCTGCATAAGTAGCCACATATTAATTGTGTAGGAAATAAAAGAGAGCAATAGAATCTTTGTTTTTTGCCTTGAAATAGAAGAAAGCGTTAATACCCTTTCAATGGTTTCTGTAGCAAAATTTAACTTCTACACACACACACACACACACACACACACACACACACACGAGAAAAGTTCTCTCAAGTTCCATTTGGTTGTTATTTTAATAATAATGGGAAAAAACTTTGTTATTTCAGATTATGCAATTGTTTGAAGAAAATGGCATCACCATACCCCAGGGGAACCATCTGGCAGCAGATGCATTCCCAGCTCCAGAGTGATAACTCTGAATTCCTGATGTCCTCCGAGCTCCCTTGAGATGAGCATTCAGCTTGACAGTTTACAAGACGTTTGGGTGTGTTTCCTCCACTAACCCTCACACCCAAACCAAAGGGAGGCCGAAATGAAATAAATAAAAACTCTATTAAGACCAAAGAACATCATTTTGAAAGACTTCGTTTTAAAATCCCATTGGGTCACTTTGCATTCATTTTCAATTAGCTATTTGTCCTTTAATGAATTTCAGGAGAGTTCAGGATTCATAGATTAGCAAGGCTAATGAAGACCATTGGCATTCTGGCGCAGTCATGTTTTCATGAGGTAAGGAGAAACGCTTGGGATGAATTGATGATTCATACCCCAGTGCAGGGATGCCAGCTAGAGGACAGATGTTTAAAATAGTGATGAGCTTTGGTATCTCCAATATGAGATAGACAGACAGACAGAGAGAAAGACTGAACCTAAGTGGCAACATAATATGTTGCCCTTTCAAGACATAACTTGTTAAGTTTAAGAGACTGAAAGGAAAAATAATCCATCTGGCCACACTTTAAGTAAGATAGAGTGATTACTCTGCATTGAAAAGCAAATAGGCGGAGTGTTAAAATTCAGGGGGGAAGCAGATTTTTGGAAAAGGGCACAGGAAGCAAATTTTATAGGGAATGAGGTCACAGGTACACTCTGCCGCTTAAACAAGATTCAAATTCCATCTAAGATGCCAGGGCGGCCATAGAGAAGCGGGACTCTCATTCATTGTCCACAACAGCTTTCCTTCCCGAGACCAAGGTGGTGACACTGCTCAGTGACCACCTTTGCTTCTTTTTAATAGCAGCATGCCGGAGGGAGAAAGACAGGTGTTTGACAGCCGTGCGACTATTTATCATGATTTGCATACTTCTACCAAGACAGTGTGGTAATTTTTAGTTTAAAATTAAATTATTCTGAAGAGGTGTTTTCTATTTTTTTTTATTTTGCTTGGACTTAACACATCAATTAAAAATACATTCTTGCCTGGAGTCTAAAACATTCAGGCAAGATCCCCCCCCACCCCCCAAATATATGAATATTTCTACCCAAGAGGAAGAGAATCTGCAAGAAAACAAGGTCAGTTTTCTGCCTTCAGTAATAGAAGCAACATCTAGAAAGTGAAAGGACAACAATCTGGTGTAACCTTTTCTTATGTTCCAGTATAGTAACATTGTTCCCAGGATAAAAACCTTTGATGGACTAATTACATTTTTCACGAAGGTCACTTTCCTCAGGTCTTGATGGACACGAGCCCAATCAATGCTCACACAAACCTACCAGCATGTTATTAAGGACAATCTGTAAAGAGAGTGCTTAATAATCTTCCCCCAGGTTCACAAAGTCACATTTAGGCGTGGCTTGAGAAGCCACATGCACATGTGGTTAATAATCCTCGGAGTAATTCTTCCATTGAGACTGTAGATGGGAAGGAGAGAGTAGACCTGCTGCTGTTAGGGGTCATTGGATGGGTTCCAACCCCTAGCGACCCGATGCGCAACAGAACGAAGCTCACTGCTCCATCTTGCACCATTTCACAGTTGCTCCTAAGCTTGGCCTCATGGTTACAGCCACAGGGTCAATCCATCTTGTTGGGGGCCTTCCTCTTTTCACTGCCCCTCTACTAAGCATGGTGTCCTTTTCCAGTGAGTGGTCTCTCCTGACCGCATGTCCAAAATATCTAGATGAAGTCTCACCATCCTGGCCTCTAAGGGGCACTCTGGTCACACTTGTTCCAAAACAGAGGCTTGTCCTCTTCGGAGTTCATAGAACATTCAAAGTTTTCCTCCAGCACCACCATTCAAATGCATCTGTTCTCCTTTCTTCCTGGCTCAATGTCCCACGTTCATCATGGCTTGGGTCAGGTGCACCTTATTCCTCCAAAACCAGCTTTGCTTTTCAGTACTCAAAAGCTGCTTTGTGCAGACTTACCCAATGCAGCACAGACCTAGAATAGGTCCAGTCAGAGTTAAAACTTAGGTGTGTAGAACTAGTAGTGGTCATCGTGCAAAATGAAACGTGTGAGAAATATTTATGGAGGCACTGGTGGGACACTATGTTCCATATAGCCTTAGCCTACCTACCCAGTGGGGTTTACACCATAGAGCACACTGGAATTGCTAAAGAAAGCTTCCCCTGTGTGCAGTAAAGATGTGTATGCAGACTCACCTTCTGAATTCTAGCTACGAAGGGTTAACTGGCACAGGCCAACTGAGTATGCATGTGGTGGGGTGAACTTCACATTGAATGAGAGAAAACATAAAAGTTAGCTTGCACCTTTGATACTCTCTGAGAACATCATTTTCAGCTATGATTCATAGTTTTCCCATCTCCCTTAACTCTCCTTCTTCAATATTATTGTGCATGGGGGGAAACCAGACCCACAATTCCAGCTCATTGACTTTGGACAAGAAGGATATTATTATCTGGTTTTACACCTGAGGCAAGAGAATCTCTCTGCTAAGTGAATCACTTATTGTGACAAAAGTTTCTTCTAAACAGAACCCAGAGCACCCTGCCGCCATGGAGCTATGGCCTTTTGGGGTACACCCAGTAGGTGCTCAGTCAATGCTTGTGGAAGAACAGAAGAGCTCAGACACTGTGTGGATATTTGGAATCTGTCCCCAGGTAGTTTATCTCCCCCCTCCCCCACAGTCTCTTACTTCTCTCCTTGTTTATACCTATATGGGTTCCTTTCCCTTTTATTGCTGAAAAACACTGATGAAGATGAAAGAGACAATGCAGCCTGAAAAGTACTTTAAAACTACACTTACTATTAACTTTCAGCTGGATCATTTTCTGCTCAGTTGCTTGTGTAAATTGAGACAAACTGGCGTGTGAGCCCTTGAGGGACAGGGTGTCTGTCTTTAAGGATGTGCCCATGAACTCAATACACTGCCTGGCATGAGTAGGACCCAGTCAACACTGATAAATCTAGGTGGACGTCAAACACAAACGAAGAGGAGCAGCAAGAGGCAATGAGTCCTCTCCAGTGGGTGTGGCCCACCGACGCTCTACGAGAAAGCATAGACTTGGAGAAAGGTTTACCACTCTTAAGGAATGATATGCCTATTTTTTACAGTGAAACAGGAAGAGCTTTTTCCCTCAGTACTCCAGGGCCCAGCTAAGGCACTGGGCTGCACGAAGACAAATGCAGTAACAAAATTCAATAAAATATTTATGCTCTTGGAGACAGCATGGGAACAGTGTTATCTCTATGAAGGAGTCATATACGCTGGCTTAGAGTTCAGCCCAAAAATCACCCTTCATTCTAAAGCAGGAGAAGTCCTACTGCACGAGAAATGTTACATTAAAGACAATAGACCTAGCAAAGGGCAAAAAGCCACAATACATTCACTGCATTGGCTGCACTGAAATGTACCAATCATCTCAAATACCTACACATAACAATAAGCCTGAAACAAATAAAGTCACTTGCCTTTACCTACGGAAGTCTGAATGGGAGCTTGTTTACAGGTGGGTTGATCTATTAGGGGATCAGCTGAACCAATCTCCTCCATTACACAGAGCTGACCCACTTAGTGTTCTCAGAAAACAAGCTGACACCATTAATGATCTAGCATGAATACACCTTGCGCTTCATCTTTCCACACAGAGTAATAGCAGGGTGGCTTTCTCCTTCCCTTTTGTTTATATTCGGGGGGGGGGGGAGAAATAATTCTTGGATGGCAGCAAATCCATTTTAGCAGTTGCTAATGAAAAACAAGTCTCAGATCACCCAGAGCGGCATTGTGACTGCCAAGATCATGCAGCTGCTGAAAACAGGAGCAATCGGACAGCTGAAACCCTGGCCACGCAGTGTGGTCCTTGGGCCAGCAGCAGCGGCAGCAGCAACATCAGCATTTTGCCTTCTTCTTGATATATTGTCTGTAGTGTAACATTTCTTATCCAACAGCCACTTTCTTCCTTGACACTGGAGTGTGCGTCCTTCTTAAAGACAGCTTTGTTCCCCTGATTCCTCAAAAGCCATTTGTTGGGAATGTAGACTCTGGGGTACTCCCCTAGACCCATTGACATTTGATAGCTTCTCTGGGGATTACTCAGTGCATATAGTTTGGAAGAGGAAGCTGGTTTAAGTAAGAATACAACTATGGGTGCAGAAGAAACAGTTAAGAAACTTGGAGGGGGTAGTGCCTTCCTGACATTCATTCACTGAAGTGACCACATCGGGCCCTAAAAGGATTGCTGTCACATGGTATGTTTTTCTCAGTTTCTGCAATGATGATATTTGCCAGGAGAGAAGCTATGTAGGACGAACAGCCACATCCATTGGTAAGGAGGAAAATATTTATTGTTCAGAAGCCTGCTTTCCCCAAAAGGCAAAGTCTTCATATATTTATTCTTGCACCTTTTTTTAAAATTAGAGATGATTCCATTATTCATCCAAGTTAAATACAAACAAAACTTAATTCAATTCATTGAGACCCTTGCTTTGGGAGTTTCCAATTTGTGAGAGAGGACTCAGGTTTCTGTATTAATTAAAAAAACAACAAGGTGATTATGGTGTACATTTAGGGTAGGGGCTTGTGGCTCTGTTCTTTGACTGTTAATAAACAGGACATGGTGGAATAATGCGTCCTGAGATATTCTAGACCTAGTATTGTGAAGCTCCCGATTTGTTTTGTGAACAATTTTCCTTTCAAAGGACCCATGGATTTTTTTAAAAATAAGGATCTTCTTGCTTAGGACCTCTTTGGCTTCAGGTTGTTAATTGGGCATCCTGCTCAAATAGGGTTACAGCTTCTTTGAGAGATTGGGTGAGTGACACCATGGACAAGCTGGCTCAGGACAGAGGGCAAGGTAGACAAACAGGGCTGAGAGAGGTTGTTTGCTTGTTCTTGCTTGGGCTGTAACTAGCTTGTAAATGGAGGCCAACCAGGAAATGACCCTACTTTTTGATACACAGCATTCATCAATAGGCTACAATTCTCATGCTGGAATAAATTGATGCAGGAGGTAGGTATTATTCAAAAATAGGAATGACTGATTTAGAAGGGTGATGGTCCAGAAATAAAGATGAGAAGAAAAGCAGGGCAGATGGTATTTTTAATAAGAAAAAGAAATAAGAAAATGTTTTTGAAATTGAGAGTGTTAAAAATAATAAACTTGCTGCTGGGTTACAAGCTATCTGTGATCCCTTGGCTCTCTGCTCGCTTCCTGTAAGGAGGCTGTCTTAATTGGTGCGGTTGTCTCTGTACCGAGTGTCAGGTGTGCTTGTTCCCAAACCAGCTTTTAACTAGTTTACGTGATACTGTAATTATAATCATAAATTATGTGGAAATGTGGCATGTGAGTGCCCAAAAAATAGAAGAAGGAGAAATGGTAGCCTCTATGAAACTAGCTGGAAAGTTTTAAAAGACTGAATTAAGGAGAGACGCTAAAACAAACCTAAATGAGGTGTTGCTGAAGCAATTTTGAAAGACAGGACAAACCCCAAACACAGAAGGCTTCTGTGCTCATGTGAGGGGTTAAAAACGGTCATGGGAAAACTGGGCTGTAAATATAATGGATTTTTCCCATGCATATTTTGAAGGTGCCTTGCACTGCTTCATAAACATCTTTATTGTCTTACAACATTGAAATCAGAAGTTGTAGATGGCACCTAACAGTAGGGTTTGTACAACAAAGACATAGAACCTCAAGAAGGTAGTCCTTATGGAGAATATCTGGTCTCTGCATGACAAGATCAATATATGAATGATTTTGTATTTTTGCATCAAGTAAATTATCGTGTGTGTGCACTAATTTTGTTGATTTTTCTGCTTTAACAACTATTGATCTTGACCTATGCCAAGTAAGTCAGCCCCTCCCCCTGTGAAAATGGATGTCAATGGCCCCCTTCCCAGAAGCACCATGTACTGAAAGAGAATTTTACATATACAAATATGCTGGACCTAGAGAACAATTTTGTGATCAAAGCAATATTGAGAACCACTAGTTTAAAGGCAGAGAGTTGCTTATAGCATGCATCTGGTACTGTGGGCTACACATTGGACTGCTACTCTAAAGGTCCATCGTTGAAACCAAGGGAAACAGAAGAACTGAACTGCTCTTGTGAAGACTGATAGTTTCAGAAACCCTAAGGAGCAGTTCTTCTCTAGCCTCTAGTGTCACTATGAATAGAAAATGACTCAGTGGCAGGGCGTTCGGGATATTTGGAAGTGTTCCTGGGTGACACAAACTGGAAATTTCTCACTCAATTTACTAGCTGAGAGGTAGGCCATTTGAACTCAGTCAAAGGCATCTTGGTAGAGAGGCTGGAAATCCACTTTTGAAAAGTCACCGCCTGGAAAAGCCTATGGAGCAGTTGGGCTCTGCACATGTGGGGCCACCACGAGTCGGAGTTGACTCGATGACAGCTAATAGCAATACAGCATGACTATTGGTCATAACATTCAAATGGTCACATATGGAGTCTGTCATTTATAAATGATATATATCTAAGATATGTTTTCTAAATGCAGTTGTTTATGCAGGTAGATCTAGCAAATTACAACACCTTCCAAAGAGTAAAGATTTTAATCCAGAGTTCTCTCAACCCCCTTACAAAGGTAGAGTTCTAGATTTCAATGTCACAATTCATCCATCAGTGGTCAGCAGAATCCCTCCTCTGCATGACTGCAGCTCATGTGTCCTTGACAAGCCATGAAGACTCAAAATACCAGAACCATAGTTTCTGCCGGGCAAAAAGGCACCACATGAAAATTGTCTTGCATGGCAGCTCTGGCTGGACCTTACTGAATGTGAATGGGGAGAAGAAGGTATTTGAAGAGTTATCCTCCACAGATGGGACCTTGATGAATTTTGTGCATAAGCCAAAAGGAATCCAGGAGAGTAGAGGGCCAATTGCCTTTCTGAGACACCTTGGTTTGAAACCCTGAATTATCAATGGTCCATACTAGAGCACTGACTCAATTTGTCTGCTTAAGGAGAAGGGCTGGAGGTGGTTGAGTAATAAAAATAAGGCCAGAGAAAGGATGCAAGTTTACCAGCTTATGAGAATGAGTCTGAGTTTTGATTTCTTGTTTTCCCTAACATATATTTTCCTGGTTTAGAAAAACTGGGCCTGTGCATCTCATATATCCCCAGGATAAAACTTCTTATCAAAGTTAATTTGCATTCACAACCGTTGTAGCAATACACCAACAGGGGGCTGCCAGATAGTCAAGCTAGATTCAGAAGAAGATATGGGATGAGAGATATTGCTGATATGTGATGGCTCTTAGGTGAAAGCCAAGAATCCCAGAATAATATTTTCCCGTGCTCTATTGGTTATGCAGATGATTTGGCTCTGTGGATTAGAACAAATTTGGGGTAACATTGTGAGGAAGTCTTGATTGTTTTCATAGACCTCTACATAGACCATGAGATAGACTTTCAAACATAACAAATGTATGCATCAAGGTTGTAGCCCTCCCCAGGTGTATTCAATCTATATGCTGAGAATATAATCTCAGAAGCTGTAGTGTATGAAGAAGAATACAGTATCAGGACTGGGGAATACCCTTTAACAAACTGGATGACTAAGCAAAATGATAAGCAAAAAAAAATCTTGAAACTTCAAGAATTTGTCAAGAATTTCATTTTATTTGGATCCACAATCAATGCCCATGAAAGCTACAGGCGAGAATACAAAGAGTTTATTTCACTGGGCAAATCTACTGCAAAGGGCCTCTTCAAAGTGCTGAAAAGCAAGGGTGTTCCTTTGAAGATTAAGGTGCACCTGACTCACGATGTTACCATTTTAATCCCCTCATATGCAGGAAAGAGCTGCACCACCAATAAGCAACACTGAATAAAGAATTGATTGTTTTTGAATGATGACATTGGTGAAAAATATTGAATCTATCATGGACCACAATAGAACAAACACATCCGTCAGGGAAGAAGTACAGTTAGAATACTCCTTAAAACCAAACATGAGGAGCCTTTGTCTAATGTTCTTTGGCCATATTATCAGGAGGGATCCATCCTTGGAAAAGGACATTGTATTTCTAAAACAGAAGATCTGCAAAAAAAAAAAGCAGAAGACTTTCAAAGGGATGAATTAACAGAGCTGCTTCAACCATGGGCTCCATGTGTTAAGGCGACACTGGGCCAGGCAGGGTTTTGTCCTGTGGGACCTGGAGTCGCTATCAGTTGGAACCAACTGGAAGGGTCCTATCAACAACAAAAGGAATTTTGTTGCAAACAAAGGTCCCTGCCATTGTAATGACAATGACCAGCCTGCCATTTGTACACCTACAGGATATAATTAGAAAGAACATAGTAGCTACTTGATGACCATGAAAATGAATAGTTGATTAAGAGCTAAATGGATGTTCAAATTAGAGGAGATGCTATTTGATAAATAATTTACATACAGAAAACTCATTGAAACTGAAAAACAAAGAGGGAAAAAGAGAAGAAAGTTGTCCCAAAGACCATCTTTGTCCATATAGAAATAAATTAATTGGTAATCAAAACATATTAAACTGAAATACATTGAACAAAATTCAGACTTTGGTAATTAACCATAGCGCACAGTGGTATAAGAAAATTGAGCAACTGAACTATCTATTTTTACTTAAATAATCAAGCATAGAATACCTATTTTGGCCTGAATGAAATTCCTTTTAATTTGTCAGAATTACTTGAGTTCATAACCTAAGACATAATATAAAGGCGAAATCAAACAGACTTCTAGGTACAGAACCATTCAGCATGGTGCCTTCAAGGGAATGTTCTCAGTAAATAAGATAGACCAACTGGCACTGAGTCCATGTTGACTTTCAACTTCCCTTTGGGGTTTCTAATACTTCAAATCTGTACAGAAACAGAGGGTCTCCCCATTCTTCCTTAGAGGGGCTGGTGGGTTTGGATGGTTGACCTTGCAGTTAATATAACCCACACCACCACCAGGCTTTTATAAAAATATGTACAGATTTTCATGTTGCATATTCTAGAAGACCATACAGCAGCTATTTCCAAATTATATTCCATGTGAGGCATGTTTTAAATACATAGCAATAGGCATTGTGTGGAGAAAGGGTGCTATGCTCAAAGCCTTGTAGAACATGTTGGATGCTTCTTCGAGATTCACAATATATTAACAGATTCAGAATACCAAATCAAGGTTTTTAGAAGTCCTACAATATCACCTGGTGAATTTACTTGTATTTAGTGTTTCACAAAATTATTTGACCTATATATTGTTGTTACTGTGTTATATAAAACCAGCATTTAGTAAAACATAGTTTGGCCCAATACCATAGTTTCACTTTTAATCAAACTTTGATAGAATGGATGAAAGCTTTCAATCTGCAGCAAAGAAAACTAAGGGGGTCACCATTCCCAATGAGTACTCAAAGAATTATTGCTAGCGAGAACCAGAATTAAAAAAAAAAAAAGAAAGACACACTTACACTAACTGATCACAGTTCTCCTTTAGCAGTAAAGATAGTGAAGCTTTGTCTCACATGTTGGGTGTGTTATCAGAAAGGCAGTTTCTGAAGGAGGACATTATGCTTGGTAAAGCAGAGGGTAGAGAAAAAGAAGACGCTTAATGAGATGGATTGACACAGAGACCACACGATGGGCTCACACATACAAACATTGTGAAGATGGCACAGGTTATATTCGGTTATGCGTATGGTGGCTAGGAGTTGCAACCAACTTGACTGCAGTGAAGAACAACAACATGTTCTGGCCCTTATGAATGGATTCTGAAATTGAATACACTTGACTTGATTAAAAGGATTTTCCAAAGTCAGCATTTTTTCCTAACTAATTTAGAGATTTAAGAAAATGTAGTATCACAAACGGTTTTAAACAACATATCACTAAGTACAAAAGCTTTATGAGACTGTTGCTTTCTACTTGTGTAAGTCAGTCGCATTGCTGGTTTGAAGTGCTAGCTCTCTGGTTGGCTGTGTATCGCTAGGTGCTGTTGAGTGGATTTTGACTCCCAGTGACCCCAGGTGAGGGAGCAGAACTGCCTCGGCTGAGAGCTTCTCTAAAACAGATGACCAGGGTTTTCTTCTACGGAAGCACTGGGTGGGTTTGAATGGCCAATCTTCAGTTAGCAGACTAGTACTTAACCTTGGCACCACCAGATCCCTTCCTTATTGGCTACAGCATCTTAAATATTTCAAGCTGACTTAAAGAAAAAATCAGTGGTTTGGTCCCTTCTCTCAATTTCTGCACAAGGCCTTTAAGTTACAGGAACAATAAAAAGTAGTTACTATTATGATGATAATTGTGAAACCCTGTAAAAAAACAGGATGAGAAAAAAACAGTATGTGTTCTTGATCTAAACTAATCATGATTTCCTTCCATTGTACCAGCGAAGACTAGGTCTTTTGACTAAATTGTGATCATTTTTCACTGCCACTTAGTTGCCAAAGAGGAAGTGTGGACAGCTTCTGTCTCAAGTCGCCTTGAAGCTAATAAGAGAGTTGATGCCAACTTGGCAGTGGCAATGCCCTGTTGGATAGACAATGAAAGTCCCTGCATCTAGGTGAGAAATTTAGCCTGACAGCTGGGGGAATTTCTACCGAAATGCAATCATGGACAGAAACAGGAGTTCTAGTTTGAATTGTTAAAACAAAGACCTATCCTTTGAACATGACAATTCTTTTACAACAGAGATTTAAATTTCCACAGTGAACCACTGGCATTCTTAAATGTAAGAGTTCAAATATTTAGAAACTGCCTTAAATGGTTGTCACACGTAGTAGCTTATAATTTTAGAGAAGTGTGGATTTGAACTGTTTGTACTATGGTACTGATTTGCCAAGGAGTGCCCTAAAAGAATGAAGGAGCCTAGCTGATATGCCCATTTGGCTTTCTCAGAGACTGTACCAACTCAGTGCGTTAGCTTGTCCTAGTGGCATAATTGGTTACATGATGGGCTTTGAACTACAAGGCCAACCATTTGAACCCACTAGCCTCTCCAAGAGAAAGCCCGCTGCCCCCATAAAGATTTATACTTTTGGAAACCCAAGAAATTAGTTCTATTCTGCCATTAGAGTCACTATGAGTCAGACTCAATTCAATGTAACTGGGGTTTGAGTACTGTATTCAAGTCTGTATTACTCTGGAACTTCATCAATGTTGTTGTTGTTATTGTTTGCAATATTTTGTCATTTATAGATTAAAATGAGATGTCACATCCTAATATACATATATAATAAAACATAAATAAATACACCGCTGCTCATTGCAGCACTTTGCTTAAGAGCCCAAAGGTAGAAACAACCTAAATGTCCACCAACAGATGAGCAGAGAAACAAACTAGGGTTTGTACACACACAGAGGAATAATACTCAGCCCTAATGAGAAAGAAGGTCTTGTGTAAGTCACAACATGGATTAACGTTGTAAACATCATTCTGAACGGAATAAGTCACTGGCAAAAGGACAGAGAGTGTAAGATCTCGCTAATGTGAAATAAGCACATGTAAAGAAACCCTGAATTGTTAGTGGTTGGTGGGAGGGAAGAGGAAAGGGGGAGGTTTTACTTTGAAGAGCATTTGTACTTCTGTTCGTGGTGCAATATATTTGGGAAAGGCCAGTAAGAATGATTGCAAACCTTGAAGACTATGATCAATATTACTGGACTGTACAAGGAGACATCATGGACCTGGTGTATGCTTTGTTGTGTACAGTTCTAGCACCATATTCAGTCTTAAGTAAAAATTTAGGGAGAAGGGTTAGCCTTTCCTACCAGAAAATAAATTCTAGTTAATTGATGCAGTAATAATTCTATAGGAGAAAAGAGTCACTGACAGATGTCTAGTTAATGGTTCAAAGTTTAAGAGAAAATCTTTAAGAGAATAGGCTCATAGTATTTTTCCCAACATATAAGTTGACAATAAAAAAGGGACCGATAGTAACTTTTCAGTGGAGAAACCTAGCAGATGATCTGAGTAATGAAATACTCCAGGTATCTGGGAGATCCACACAGGAAATAAACCTCCTCTACGCCTAACGGAAGGGTGGGAAAAAACGGTTACCAACCAGAGGGCGTTGGGGAAATCACTTATCGGAGATCAAATGATAAATCTGACTTGAATGGCTAAAGGCAGTAAAATGGTGAAAACCTTGTTAGCGGATTTCCACTTCTGGTGCACATTGGGCCTGATCTGGATTTCAACGTTTTCTGTGTTTTTTTGTTTTTGTTTTTGTTTCCTATTGGGGTTTATTTCTGATGTATTTGTTAATTGGGGTATCCCTCGTGAACCTTTGGTGTGCGCTTCTCTGTATATGAAACCCAGGATTGATGACCCTCTAGAGAAAGCAAGTAGAATAAGGGTGGGGGGGGGCAGTGCAGTGGGACAGGGGAGGGAAAAGGGGAGCTGATGTCAGGAGTTCAAGAAGGAAGAGAATGTTCTGAAATGGATTGTGATAGCAATTGTACAATACTGTTTGATGTGATGGAAGTATGGAATGAAATATCTGTATTAGCTCCCAATAAAATGGCTTTCTAGAAAAGATATTCCATATTTTGACATATGGAAGCCATCATGTGAAAACTGAAAAGCACCTCATGTCATTTCGGTAGTATTGGCTGTGCTCTAATGGTGAGTCAATATCAGAGAAATTCCGAATGAAGCGGGATCTCCGAAATAACCACCACTCTCTTTGGGAGCATCAAGGTCACGTCAGATGGGAAAGATGAGGAAAGCAAGGCGTTCAGATGCAATTACCAATGAACCACAGTCTGGGAGCCTGGACAGCGAGCTGGAACAGAGAAAACGCATCAGTGGGAAATGTGGTGTCATTTGGAGAACATGTGCAGTTGACTTAGCATTTTTCATCTCTTAATTTCCCGAAAGGACTAAAGTGTTGATTCTTCTGGTTGTGCATTTGGAGTTTGTTCCACCAGGTCAGACTGTTAATCATTTTCTGAAATGATTCTGTAACAGTGTGCTACAAAAAAGGCCTGGTTTGTGGCACACAGGCGACTGGTTTTGCCAACACAACAATGCACCTGCTCACCCGGCCATCTCAGTGGGCCAGTATTTGGCAAAAAATCCCAGCATGCCTCTCTTGCCCCACTCACCTCAGTCACCTGACTTCACTCCATAGGATTTCTTTTGTTTCTATGAATGAAGAGGGACATGAAAGGACAATGAATTGATGACATAGAAGAGGTGAAGAAAAATAATCAGGGAGGTGCTGTCAGCCATCAAAACAGGTGAGTTTGAAAAATGTTTCCAAGACAGAATTTGCAGATTTGATGAATGTATTAAGTGTACTGGAGAGTACTTCAAAGGTGATAAGGATGTTTATAAAAGAATTTAAAAACATAGCTTTGAAAAAATCAGTTTTGGGGGGTACCCCTCGTATGTATACAGACATGAAAGACATGTTGATTTCTTTATTCTCTAACATTTTGCATGAATTTATAGTGGAGTTTTAAAATTTCAACAAGAAAATTGGTAACACTGATAATGAGCATTCTTTAATAACAGCACAAGTTTTCAGTAGTTTGACCAAGTGAATACTTGGGAAGTTTCCAGAAAGACAAAGTTCAAAAGCCAATGAAAACATTGAGAAGCACTCAAGGGATGGCGAACTACCAATTCATTTTGTAAAACTAGTATAAATGTAAGAACAAATGATTACACAAAAAATAGACTGTCTCATAGCAAAAAAACCTTTAGTAAAAATTGTACATTATTTCATAAAATTCAATTCAATATCAAATCAAGTTGAGACCAGAATTATCTTTTTTTTTTCTCAAATAAACATTCTCTAAAACAGAGTGCCTAATGGTAAAAGTTAACAGTGAAAAACAAGTGACCGGTTTTATGGCTAGTCCTGAAAATTGCTTTACAGTCTTGCACATAAAAAGTAAGACGTATGTAAACCTTGTAAAGATGATGATCTGCATGAAAAATAACATCATTAACGAAATGCAATTATAGAATACTTGAGAATTTAATTAAAACTAAGAATAAAAAAGTAAATCAATAAACAGGAAAATGGCGAAATAATTAAAAATATCTATAGATAAAATAAAATGAAAACAATGAGATAAAAAGAAAACATTAGTAGAAAAAATAGGCTAAATTTCTGAGCAATGATAGATAATTATATATATATATATATATATATATATATATTCAATTGGTCAAAACAATTTAAAGCAAAACATCATAGAGAATAATGCTGCCATTTCGAAACTAGCCTTTCTAAACAACATTCCACATTCCTTTTCTAGGTGTTTGAATTTCTAATTCAGCTGGTATGGCCATTATTCAACCAAATTTTCTTTTTGAATATGTTAATGTACATTCATTCATATGTGTGCATGTATAGTTCCACTCATTTTTTCTGTTCTTTTCATTTCCATTCTCAGTAATTCCATTCTAGCTCAGGATCCACCTTTTGCATAAAGTTTCACCTGTAGGAATACATAAGATACACATCTTATGTATCCTGAGTATTAAAGAACAGCTCTGTCCCTCCATTGTCTAACCTCTATTGCCTAAGCGTGTGAATATTCTGAGAACCCCAGAAATCCATTGCTGTCAGATATATTTTGAGTCATAGCAACCCTTTATGGCAAGGATGGTGAATTCAAACTACTGAGCTTCTAGCTAGCAGTTAACCCACTAAGTTACCAGGGCTTCTTACAGAGCCCCATAAATGGTATAATTATTTCTTATCTCTAGCATGGATATATTCTATGCATCTCAAAAGTTAATTTTCTAAAATATAGATCAGCTGATGCCATTGCCTTCCTCAACATTTTTAATAGCTTCCAATTTCCTCCAGGATTTCATTAAAAGTTTTGGCATATCATCACTCTCTCTAAAATTAAGGGAATCTTGACCATATCTATCACAACCTTACCACAACCACCACCGTATATCCACACCTTAGCCACACCACACTGAGACGACTCTGTCCTTGCAGTCCCAGGTCAAGTTCTACCTCTTTTGAAAAGTCTGAGTCTATTCTTGTCTCAAATAGAAAGTATTTCTCTTCTTCCTTCTGACAAAATATTGTTTGTAAATTTACTAAAGCATTTATTGCATTATTCTATGAAATATTTATTGTATGTGGTTATTTATGTACCTAATAAATGGTAAGGTCTTTCAGGGCAGAACTCATGTAATATTCATACTAATGTGCCCTACTGCACCAGGCGCGGTATCTTATATTTAGTTAATAATCAATAAAATTTGAAGAATTGATTAAAATTAGTAACTTCATGGAACATAAGGAGAGAATATGTTACCCTCTTCCATTTGATTAAACTATCATTTTCAAATGTGCAGTATATTCCATATAACATATTAAGAAATTTGCATTTTATTCTCACCAGCTTGATGATATAAATATTATTAGCCTCATTTTTCACACAAATTCTAACAACCTTATATTTTACTCTCTTACAACCTGATGAAATCAGTATTAAAAAAATTCAAAACCTCAAATGCACTGACATTGCGTCAATTTGGACTTATTTCCAGCCAGTAGGCCAGGGTAGAAAAGCCTCTATGAGCTCCCAAGATTGTAACTCTTATGGGAGTAAAAAGCTCCCTCTATCTCCATCAGAGAGGCTGGTCTTTTCAAACTGCTGACATGGCAATTCTCAGCCCAACACATAACCACCACGAAAGAAGTATTAATGACCTTATTTTCCATTAACTAAGAGTGTAGGTATCTTGGCCAAATATTCATAGAGAATAATGGCAGAGCAACGATTCAAGCTTTCTTCAATGCATGTGCATTGCAAGATTACAGACAAGAAAAAAAAAACCAACATGGAAGTCATTAAGCTATAAGAATGAATGGATGTGGTAAAGTCATAGAAGAACTATGCACAATGCAATATGTATACCTATTTGTGAGCCACAAAGATTAACAAAGCAAAAAAGCAGACTTATTTTTTTTCTTCCCGGCAAAAGGCACTGAACTAGGTAATGAAGGGTGCATTGTTCAGTGGGCTTGAGCATCACTTGAGTAAAATGCTTTACTTATATGCTATGTGGACATCTTCGGACTACAGCTGTTTAGAAAAGCAGAGAGAATGACTTGGGGAGCTTTTCCAAAGGGCCGATGTTTTCTACCTCATTGAAGACAGGAGTAGGAAACAGGAATCGGCATTTGCAGAAATCACTTCTAGGCAATTCTGATAACATACGTTTAATGGCTTCTATTTTTAAAGTGCCATGGACTGCCAAGAGAACCAACAGGTCTCTCTGGGAAGAAGTACAGCCATTGTGCTCCTCAGAGGCAGGGGTGGTCAGACCTCGTCTCACATATATTGGACATGTCATCGTGTGCAGTACCTCCTTAGGAAAGGAGAGGTCCAGCCGAGAAGAGGAAGGCCCTAGACAAGCTGGATTGACACAGTGGCTGCAACCACGGGCGCACCAATTGTCAGCTGGGGCAGGACCAGTGGCTGCAACCACAGAACACCAATTGTGAGCTGGGGCAGGCCCAGACCGTGTTTCGTTCTGTCGTACATGGGGGCACTATGAATCTGAAGCACCTCTAAGGCATCCAAGAACAAGAAAAACGACAACAGTATGAAAATCATTGGCAAAGAGGGTTAAACATGCAGGCCCACAAACTAGGTTTCTTCCCCAGGGCACACATTCCCAACATGCAGTGACGGCATTCACATGGCATTCTAGATGAATGTTAATCTGGGACTTCACACCGTGGGCACCCTGCCCAACTGGAGGCAGCATCCTTGTAAATGTTCCTGGTACCACGAGAGATGAGAGAACCCACATTTCCTCAGTGCCTGGGTGCCAGAGGTATATCCTTCACGGGATAGATAGGAAGTAGAGGTAGATAGGAAGATAAATAGATGGATGGGGAGATAAAGCAACATCCTTTTTACACATGAAGAAAATTCCAACCAGAGTAACATTCCCCATATTGTACCCCAAACCAATTCACTGCCATCAAGCCAAGTCTGACTCATGACAACCCTCAAAGGCAGGACAGATTCGTCCCTGTGTGTTTCTGCGATGGTAGCTCTTTACAGGAGTAGAAAACCCTGTCTTTCTCCCCGCAGGAGCAGCGAGTGGTTTCAAATGGCTGACCTCCTAGTTAGCAGCCCAAGGAGTACCCGCTATGCCTATCTCTAGCAATCACTCCTGAATTCATTCAATTATTAAGAGTGAGTTAAGGCTTACTATTTGCCAGAGGGTGAGCCCTGGTTGTGGGGTGTTGGAGTCCATTTTACTAAAGGTTTATAACCTTGAAAACCCTATAGGAAGTTTTACTCTGTCCTCCAAGGTTGCTATGAATTGCAATCTACCCAATAGTGAAGGGTTTGGTTTGGGGATATGCCACCTGTCACTGAGAGAACTGAAACTAAATCAGATTGAAGAAACAAAGCCTGGATGGAGCAATAAATTAGGAAAAGTCTGCCTAATACTGTGCATAGCACTGTCTCTCCAATATTTTATATAGGCTGAAGAAGTTGCCAATGGTCAAGGGGTACCTCACATTATACTGAAACCGGTGACATTTTTAAAAAAGGAGTCACATGCATTTCTTTCACAGCATTCTCTCACCATAAAAATCCTGTCTTTTCCCGTAAGGACTAAGGTAGTCATCAAAGAGTATTGACATATTTTAAACTCACAGAATTTCACTGTGAAAATATTGTATCCAGAACCCTTGATAAAGAAAACAAGAGAGGGTGCTCTACTTTTGATGCGAATCCCCAAACAACCTACTTATCAATTAGGACAAGCTTGTAAGTGGTATAATAAAAAGTCACGATGCCATTAAAATGCTTGCTTCACTAAAAGCCTCGCTGATTCACACTGGTCACTCTTCTTTGTGTGCCTGGGAGAAGATTTTGTCATGTTCTGTTCTTATTCTTCATATCATGAAGTACACACAACAGAAAGTTATCTCCTGAAGACACATATCGCCATGGGCATGTGGTTGCTTTTAAGGAGGTTTAAAGATTTCTTGATTTGAAATAGAATTGTCAATGATTGTGCTTATCCACTTCTCTGAATGGCTTAGCAACAATTTGAAAAGGGAAATAAGACATTTGATTCGTGAATCCAAAGGGCACTATCGTAAAGAGCAGGGAAATACCATATATGCTCGTGTATAAACCGAGTTTTTCAGCACATTCTTTATGCAGTGTTTGTAGTAAAATTAGGTGCCTCGGCTGATATTCGGGTCAGTACATCTTTGTTTTACTTTCCTAGGCCTTGTGAGTTACACATTGGACTGCTAATCACAAGCCCAACAGTTGAAATGACAAGCCTTTGCTCAGGGGAAAAGATGAGGCTTTCTACTGCTGCAGTAATTACAGCCTCAGAAACCCATTGGAGCAATTCTGCCCTGTCTTATAGGGTCGCTATCAACTCTATGGCAGTGAGTGAGATGTTATATATGACTATATTTTTCTAAAAAGTGGGAGTTGCTTAAATTGGTAAGCTATGCTAATTACTTATGTGAGGGTAAGTGACAATGTATTACTACAGGATCATAGACCTTTATTAAACAAATACATCAAAAGGTAAAATTAGTATTACTTCACACATCCACCATTGACATCTATGCATTTCTGAAGGCAGTGTTTTCCTCCCTCCAACCCTTCCTTCCCTGAGGAATTCTGTACTCCATTGTACAAAACAGCAAGCTTGGCATAACTGAGGGAATCAAATCATGTTCCTTCAAAATGTTCTTTTGAGTTTTGAGAACAATATGAAGGGGTCTGATCAAGTGTCCAGACCTAGATCTCTCCATGAATGAGCAGGTGCTTTATTGTGATTGGAGGAGGGTTGATTCTACCTCAGTACAACTTTCCTGAAGTTTCTCACCAATGAAGTTTTCAATGTTCTTAAGATTTTCCATTAAAAGCCCACGTGATCATCCTTTGTCCTCAATAAAATCTATGAGGGTTACCCATTTGAGTTCCTCCAAAAAGTATGCCATTACCTCCTGAATTAACTTTCTTGGCAGATCCCCTCAGAGGTCAGTTTTGAATTGCCTTTTTTTTTCCTTTTTCTTTTTGGCACCCTAGAGAGACTAAGACAAGCCATCTACTGAGGTAACTTACCTGCAGCCTTTCACTGATCACAGAGCTGTGTTTAACCACTTTGGTTGGAATCAACACAGCAGTACGTTTGGATTTCCCCTCCTACTATAGAATAATATGCAGTTTCTACTTTCAAGGTGCTCACAGTATATTGTCAAAGACACACAGATCATCTCATCATGAGAAATGCTGGGGGCTAAAATGGGGGTTGTGGGTTAGCTAATGAGACACATCTAAATTGAAATGATATGAGAATTTGGGGGGGGGTCTTGTCTCTAAGATTTTTCTTAGGAGGTAATGCTTCCACTCAGTGTAGAAAAACATGGTGGTATTAGCAAAGTGAGAGTAGCAAAGAGGGCACAATGCACAATGAGAATGATTATTCTGAAGGACAAATAGTAAACACCAAGTGAAAGAGAGGACATAAAGGTCCAGCCACTAGAATATTCACTACCTTAAAGCAAAAAAATCTTGTTTGGGGTCGCTGAAGTGTCCCCAGGCATCTAGAAAAGTACTCAGGATATAGTAGTCATTTGCAGCAACAGTGAATTATTCAATGTGACTTTCTAGCCACAGTCTCTGTAATGCCCTTCTATTATTGACCTATTCCTGCATGGGTCTGCATAAGACAGTGGGGGAAGAGACTGATAAGGTTTTTTTTTTGCAGGATACAATGTGGTTGTCATCCTGCTGGGTGTAAAATTAACCCCCTTTAGAAGCAAGATGTGTGATTTCACTACAGGATCATGAGATCCCTTAGAACCTTCTTGATCCAGAAGACAGCTGTAACATCAGAGGAGCATCAGCAGAACCAGGTGCCAGAGCAAGAAACAGAGTCACGTACTTCCCTTGCCCACAGAGCAAGTAACAGCTGAGTGCTTTGAGGCAGGAGGTTAGTTTGTGGAAATGGGTACCTCTGGGCACTTAAGTGAGGGAGCTGGGCTTACTGACTCACAAAATTGGAGCTGACTGCCTTCAAGGTGTGGCTTACTGGAATGTTACACCTCAGGGCACTTAATTCAGGAAGCTCAGTTCTGTGACCCACAAAGCATGAGCTGAATGCCTTCACACTGAGGCTTACAGTGGAATGGCATGCCCTTTGGGCATTTATTGGCAGCCTTTAAATTACTTTGTAACATGTCCTGACTGAACAACTGTACCTTGAGCGTTTCTCATCTACACTGTAACCTTTCAACTCCCTTAATGAATTCTCAGCCATGGCTATTTTCTGTGAGGTCTGTATGGCCATTACAAGGGATTATATAATCTAGATGAAAAAGTCGAGAATGCTGTTTGAGATAGAAAATAATTCAATAAATGTTTAATAATTTAGTGCATTCACACCAAGGTGCTTGTAGTTTATCACTAAAACAACAAAAGATTCATTGTTTATTATGAAAGTAATGAACAGAAAACTAACTGAATGGTACTTCAATGCAAACGACCAATCTGTCATCACTGAGACAAAATTCTAGGTCTGATCCAGGCTAGAACTGTAAGACCAAGGACCTTTAAGTAAAATATATTCAAAGCTGTTGGCCTAGCAGTTCCACTCTTAAGAGAAATAAAGATATGCATATATGGCCACGTAAACACTGTATATGAAAGTTCATGGCAGCACATTCATAAAGGAAAAAAATGGGGAAACACCCCCAAATGAAAATCTACAACAGGTAAATAAGTGTGTGTCTGTATGAACATATACATATCCACCGAAAAAAAGGAACGAAGTATTGGTAAAAGCTGCTATAGACATAAAACTCAAAATAGTATATTAAGTGAAAGAAGACAGGCACTAAAAAAGACATACTGCATGATTTCAGATCTTTGAAATATCCACCATATGTAAGTCAATGTGGGCAGGAAGTAAATTAGTGGTTACCAAGCACTGGGGTGGAAGGAGATAGTGGTGTGGAGATGGGGGAGAAGAAGAGAATTGTGGAATGGCTGCTAAAAGCTTTGATGCTTCTTTCAGGACAGACAGACTGGGGAACTGATTGAATAACCCTGTGAATGTAGTACAACAATTGAATTGTACACTTTAAATCAGGCAATTGTATGGTAGGTGAATTATATCAAAGGAAGATTGTATTCAGTAAATCGGTTACACAAGACCACTTTAAAGTGTGGAAGAGCTAGGATATCACTTGGAGGACAAAGGTGCACCTGACCAAGCCATGCTGTTTTCAACCACCTAACACGGCATTAGGCAATGATGACCCCGGGTAGTACATAACTCCTAGTGTTTGTTGGAAGGTTACTTGGATACAGGCAGAGACACAATAAATAGTGATTTATTATTGTTGGAAAAAACTGAACCTGTATCTCCTGGAGTTTACTATTTTCACACTTAGGATGATACTTTTGCTAATATTTAAAGGGTTACCCCTACTGGTGCTAGAAAAAGAAGACCTTTTGCTACATTGGTTGTAATTGAAATTCCAAATGAAGGAAAAATATCAGGACACTAGATTTTATAGGATAGTCTGATGGCCATAAGCCTCAGTCACATGCAGTGTTAATCTGGATATTCACCTAACTAATACAGATAAATTTTAGATACCCATGGGAACATATCAAGAAATAAGTGGTAATTTAAGTCAAATAATAGATGCTAGATATGCAATGCCATAGCAGATCTACTGTAAATAATATCCCTCTTTTGCATATCACATAAGCCACTGTGCCTAAAATTAAAATAAATCGTAAAATGTTCTAAAGAAAGCTTTCCAACATCCGTTTTTTTCTATTTCTCTAGGAAAAAAAGAAGAGTTGGATGTTCTGCTATTCCCCATTTGCAGACGCATAAAACAATCACTTTAGAAAACGAACACTTTGTAAAATTTATAGCTGGTACATTCTCATTTAGAGTAATCTCTGCTGGCTCAGCTTAACAAATGCATTGTCAGTGCCTCTCTTGCTAAGCACACCCAGCAAATTTCACAATGGCCAACATCCTAATAAAGCATTATATATATTTCCAAATATTATAATGTAATGGCACCTTTTATGGAAAGGAAATAACAGGAGAAAATTACAAAGAGAGAAAGATGTAATAAAGGTGCATTCCCATTAGCAGCAAGGCATCTGAACATCAATGTGGTTACTTATTTCCTCACTTGCAGATTAATGACAGTGTTCACCTCTTGATATTGACAAGGACATAATACATCTTGACAAATGATTAAAGAGGCGGCAGTAGAGTTTATTTCTTGGTAGTGTCAACTGCCCTTCCTTTGGCATAAAGGGAAAAGCTTACATCAGCTGTAATTTTTCGGACATCCTTCTATGAGGCTCTCTTACAACTTTATAAACCGAGTGTGATAAATGGGCTATGCTAGCAAGTGTGGGTTGCAGTTACCAGTTTACTGGAGATTGCATCTGGTTTCTAAACAAGAAGAATGATGACAACATTATATATTAAAAGCAATAGTTGTTAAATATTCCCATAAAGCCTAAAGGTTTGTGGTAAGAGTTAAAAGGTAATCGAGTATGTCTTGTTACACTTGCTTAAACAAGATTGTTAAAAAAAAGTACTATTCAATAAAGAAGTAAGTAGTCAAAGGAGATGCAGTTTTGTGTCCTCAAAAACAACAACAGCAACAACAACAAACAAAACACAAACACACAAAACAAACGCACTGCAGTCAAGTCAATTCTGACTCACTGAGGGCCTGTAGGACAGGGTAGAACCATCCCCTTGGAGTTCCAAGACTGAAGCTCTTTGTCAGAATAGGAAGTTTCCTCTTTCTGGCACCAAGCCTCTGGCCGGTGGTTTTGAAGTGCTGACTTTATGGTTAGCAGCCCAATCCGTAACCACTATATCATTCAAAGGTGGCAGCGTGAAGTTCACGCCCTTGACACAAACTTGTCATTTCATTTCTTTCATTTCAAAGTGTGATTTCTACGCCCATTGCATGCAGTGACTCTAATAATGCAAAATAAGATGTGGCCTGTTTTCGGTATAATTGTGACATTTTTGCAGCTCAAGACTATTTAGACAATAGTTGGAGCTAAATGAGAATTATTTTATCAGTATTCTATCTCCTGAGCCTTTCAATTTTGAATCATAAATAGTATATTTTCTGGTACGCATTAAAACTTGTGTTGAAGCAATTGCTCTAGCAAGTAAGATGTCTACGTACATACCAGTCAAATGGAACGTTCAGCATCTCAACTGTAAAGTTCCAGTCGGAATGAGAAGAAGTATTCAGGTCATATGGGAGCATATAGACAGGATCCAGAAGGTATCCAATGGTTAGGAAGGAATATGTATTGGAAATTCTGACACATGGAAGTATAAGTTTCCTTGAGAATGGAGATCGTCCATAGGGGGGCAGTATTGGGAGAGAAGGGCTGAGTCTAGGACAAAGACAGTGGGGGTGGGAGTGCATCAAGAACACTCAGAAAGTACTGAGGGAGAGGCAGATGAAATACAGAGAAAGGAACAGGAGATCAAACTCTGAAAATAGTCCAAAGAGGATTTTAAGAAATAAAGAAAGGAGTGTTCAACCAACCCTCATCTGACCAGAAGGCCAAGGACAATGAACATTACTCGATCTATACTGAGGCGACCACAGCATTTAAAAAGGAACTTCATGAAAATTAGGGGCAAACGTTTAAGGAGCCAGCATATGCAGAAAAAATAGAACCAAGAGGTGAAGATGTCATTCTGAAATGTTCTACCCTGAAAGGAGGGAAAAGAAAAATAAAGACATACAAGGAAAACGGTTCTAATTAAGGCTGTTTAATCTGCATAATCCAATGTCCTGCTTTTAGTGAAAGTTAAGTAAAACCATGGATAAAATTGACAGCAAGGTTTTAAATACCGAAGACTCAGGGCAGGGCATGAAGGAGAATCAAGGGATGGCAGCAGGGAAGGGGAAAGGAAGGGATCTCCGTGAGAGAAATGGCTGGGGCGTGAAGTGTGCTTAAATGGTGAATGGTTAAACGGTTTGAAATGCCAGTATGCATAGCTTTTGTCACAAATAACTATGGAACTTGTATTACTACTACTTAGAGATTTACCAAGAATAAAGAAGGGGGCGGATAAGACAGGCAGCTGCCACATTATTAACAATGCGAATGTCATCAACTTATGATATGTCTCTTACAGATTTGACACTACTAAAAGCCCAGCTTTTCTCAGTAAATTCCACTCAGAAATACTCATAAATCAATGTAATCACTCAATAAATAGAAATATAAAATATGAAGAAAGATAGAAGTTAAAAGAGAGGATCTCATAACTAACTGATACAAACTAATCAAAAACTCAGGTCCATTTGATTTCTACTTTTGTAGGATAATTGAAAGCTCATTAAACAGGATTGCTGAGTAAAATCATAAAAAATTCTCACCTAGGAGAACAATTATTGGGCCAAAGAAGAGATAAACCTATCTGTTTTTCTTCTGAATCCTCTTGTATCTCAAGTCCTTCTACATTATCATCCGTATTTCTTAACTGAGTAACCCACATTCATTCACACCGCCGTCTCACCACTAATGTCAAAAGCCATCCCTAAAATTCAACTGAACTGAGGTCATGCTCTCTTAATGAAAAATCCAGATGGATACATTCTAGTTTCAGTCTTATTAATTTCTCTCGCTTGACTTTGAAATAGCAGCTCATTCTATCTCTTGAAATTCTTCTAGGCATTGCTATCTAATCTATTGTTTTTCATCCTCACCAATGTCAATAATTTTCAATGGATGGCATGCGAAACATGGAAAAATAATTTCATGTGGAATATATATATATATATGCTAATAATCTGCATCTCTGGTAGGCTACTTTGCAAAAGTAAAGCATTGCACATGGTAGAGTTTTATGTGGCCCACTCCTGTAATGAGAATCACTCCATGCAAAGAGAGATGTTGCCAATGAGATTGTGTTGTACTTCTAGAATATGGGGAGGCTGAAACATTTGAAAGCCATCCACATTATAAGATACCTGCTTTGATATTTAAATGTAGTAAGCTAAACCACCAGTTCAAGTACAATAGGATGTGAAGACCCAAATTCTCTAAAATTAAAGTAAACACCACTCCTTTCCATTTTCCCACCCTTCGTCTCCACACACATGCACAGTGTCTCTTTCTTTGGCATTCTCCCTACAAATTTATCAAAACAAGGAACTATATTAGATATCTCCACATCTATCAAAATCCCGAGTGTTTTCATAACAAAACCCAGTGTTTGTTTTTTTTATACTAAATTTTTGAGATATAAATCACATACCATAGCATTCACCCACTTACAGTCATTAATTCAGTCACTTTTAAAGTAAAACCAAAAAATCATTTAATAACAAAAAAATAGAGTACCACAATCGCCAGTATGTAATTCCAGCCATTTTTCATCGAGTGTTCTTCTCACACTGTCAAAGTTCATTTGTTCTTTAAAACTCAGGCTTTAATGACTAAGAACATTTTTCATGGCATGCCATGGTGGACACTCCTGAATTCTCCAGTGTGCTTCCAAAATATTTCATGCAGATGTACATTAGTACATGCATCACAATTAAGGCTATGAGTTCGTCAGGATAACAAGATTATGACATAGTCATATTTTATTCACCAGTTCTCTGTAGAATTCCTGGGATATGGTGGTCTTCTATATGTATTTGCATATGAATGAATGAATACATTGAGTTGATCTATTGATACAAACCTATTGAGGAATGGTTATTGACTGTCTTTCAATAGTACCTAGATATATTATTGGAGACTGGACTGGTCAATGAAGCAATAATTTCTGGGGGGAAATATTGAACAATGAAGGTGGAAATTTGGATATTAGAGTATGGTGTAAACCTTTAATAGAACGATTTTAATCCAAGTGTAGGTAATGATGAATTGCAGATGATGTATGGGGAAAATTGTACTGAGGACTGAGATTAGATGAATGTCAAGATTTAATGACTTTCATGGAATTGAAAATTTAGAATTTTATTATGAAAAAATAAATTAATATCCAAGCAGTTTCAGCCATATTTGAACTAACAAATTGGAATGTAATAAAAGGCGAGGACAATTCTTGATTTGGAAAGGGTGATTGGAAGCATTTTGCCTGTGGTCTTAATTATATTGTTCAATAGTTTATACATTATGCCAGATAGACTCCCTTTGACGTGGGCACAAATATTTGATCTCGTTCAGTCCACTGGCCAGGTTGTCTTCCAAATTTCATGCTAAAAAAGAGTGAATTCTTCCAGTGTTGCATTGATTTGTGAAAATATCTCAGTTGGCATTTCAAATCCTGGGGCTTTGGTTTTTGTTTGTTCATTTGTGTTTTGCTAATACATGTTTTCAGTCTAGCATGGACTTCTTCCTTCAGCACAATTGGTTCTTGATGACACAGTACCTCTGGACATGCCTAACGTGGACCGATTATTTTGGATAGTGTGGTTCTGGATTCCTTACATCTTCTTTTGATGCTTTCTTCATCACAGAATTCCCCCCCACCATGTTGCTATTGTTGAAAGCCATCAACTCATAGCAGCTATATTTAGAGCATAATAAAATGCTGTCCAGTCCTGTACCACCCTCACAATTGCTGTGTGAGTCAGTGTTGTAGCCACTGTGTTAGTCAATCACATTGAGGGTCTTCAAGTACTGGTCGCTTCGGATGATACATCTAAAGTACAGGTTCTGCCCCTTTGCTTAGCTCACGGCTGGTCTTTACACATTTTTCTATAAAACTTATTTTGTCTTCTCAAGTCACTCTATGAAATCTCCTGTTCATTTTCTTTACTTCATCAGTTATTCCACTCACTGTACCTTTCACTGTGTTCAAAAATATGTTGCCAGGGTCTCTATGGCCTCCATTTTGTTCTTTTATATCTTTTCTATTTTGTGCAATGACCTTTGGATTTCTTCAGGTGGAATGTGTTGCTGTCCTCCCATCACTATCACTTTTCTGGTCCTCAATTTTTAGTGCTCCATGTGTCACATCTGTTCTTCAGGTGGTCTATAACTTCAGGAGGGGTATATTCAAAGTCTTACTTTGACATTCATGGACTTCATGGGTATAGGTATTCCAAATATATTTTTTAAAGCTGCAATGCTGCATGAAAATTATATTTCAGCAAGCATTTGCTACTGTCCATTATTTGCATGTAGTAGTGGTAGTTAGACGTTTCTAACAGAATCAGAATCTCCTTGAAAATTTGTTATTTTACTTATACTTAGATTTTTCCCTCTGCATGGGCCTAAGATTCCTTCCCTGCCACATGACTAAGCTGACACACTAGAACATTCTAACAAAGCCTTCAAGCTTGGCTTTGCAAATGCCTATCGCAATGGACAATGCAGCAAGGGTATTAAAACCTCATAAAAAGAAAGTCCCTTGTTGCTATGGTAATATCCAGTTTCAAAAGCTCCAAGAGAGAACTCTCTTCTCTGATTCACTTGGGCCCTGTATTTTTTTATTGAGGTTATTCAGATGAATAAAGGTATTGGATTAGTTCTCATTTGTTCTAAGCAGGGAGAGACATCACATTTATTTTTAGTCCATAGAAACAGATTGTGACCACATAAATCCACCCTCAATTAAGAAGTTACAATAATCAACCATAAAATTCACTAAAGTAAAATGGAGTGCACATTAGTGGGTCATTATTCTTTTGCAGATAAGGGCCACAATGAATCCTATCAGTTGGTCAACACTCAGAGAGCAGAATCATTCTCATGCTATATTTATTTTCTAAATAAAGAATAAATGTGCTGCCTTTAATATAAAATACTATCTACAGTCCAAGTTTTTAAAAATTAAGCATAATGCATTTAAATGTTTTCCAGTTCACCATTAATTGCTGCACAATGAACGCGTTACTCTGAGAGATATATAAGTTTCAGACCCCTCTTGGAAATACATATATAAGTGTACCGCATATACATATATGCATGATTTCATCGTTTTAAATGTTTTAAATGTTCTAAATATCAGAGAACTGAATTAAATCTATTTAAAATTTGACCTATGTTATAAAGTTACCAAGGGACAGTATAGTAACTCACACATACACACACTTCTGAATATCTGATATAAAACCTTAACAGCAAATGACAATTTGACATGATGAAGGAACCAATCCACCCCACCCCCCATGCAAAACTTATGTGTATGGCGACATCTAGACTTTTGTGTGACAAATTCAGCTTACTATGATGTCTACAATGAGAGGTTTAGTTTTGAGTTATTTTTGAAGGCCTTTTAAGGTGGTTTTACAGTACAATGGTTAAGTAATTTTATTTATTAGGTTTGACGTTTTACCCTTGTATTCTCTTAGGTTATATATCTAAATATGTTTCATTGAAGAACTGTAATTTCTTAATACCACACATATTTAATTATTCCTTCTACTATATGTAATTTACAAACACATTTTATATCATAGCCAAAGTCAGATAATCGACACCCCTTCACAAAGAGAATGGGATGCCTTTGTTATGTTCCCTGTGAAGCCTCTTGTAGGGACTCTTGGAAACCAAGATCTATGTTTCAGGCATTGTGATTTGGACCTTGTTCTGGACCTCAAGGTGACAATATGAAGTGACTAGAAACATAACAGACTTATTTGCAACTGGTTTTTGATTTAACAATGGAAACCAGGCTGTCAAAATTCATTGAATTAATGAATGGTCTGAATTACAACTCCATGCAAAGACAATAAAAATCTTACCAGTTGGATCAATACACAATTAACATGATAAAGAGAGAAAAGATTGAAGTTGTCAAGGATTTCATCTTGCTTGAATACACCATCAATGCTCATGAAAGAAGAAGTCAAGGAATCAAAAGACTCATGGCACAGGGCAATGCCACTGGACACGACCTCTTTCAAGTGTTGAAGATCAAAGATGTCACTAGAGGACTAAAGTGCACCTATGGAAATCCCTGGCACTTTCAATTGCTGCTCAGGTGTGTGAAAATTGGACAATTATAAGGAAGTCCAAAGAAGAATGTATGCACTTGAATGATAGCATTGACAAAGAACATTGAAAATATCAAGGACTGCCAGAAGAACAAATAAATCTGTCTTATGGGGAGTGCAGCCAGAAAGCTCTTTAGAGGAAAGGATGGGGAAACTTCACAACACATACTTTGACTCTATCAGGAGGGACAGTCACTGGTAAAGTGTCAGTGAGAAAGAGGAAGATTGTCAATGGGATGGATTGAAACAGTGTCCTCAATAGGCGTAAGCACAATTGGGAGAATGGCAGATGGCTTGGCAATGTTTCCTTCTGTTGTGCATAATGTCCTTATCAATCTGAGCTGACTTGAAGGCACTTAACAAAAATAAATGAATAGCATTTACCAAAAATCTATCGTGTATTATTATCAGTTGTATATATGGCCGATGTCTATTTTCTTTACCCACGAAGTTAAAAAATGCTTGAGCATAATATGCCTCTATTCCCTGTCATCCATGATAGAGTTTTTGGTAAATAGCTATAAAACTCTAATTATCGTTGTACCAAGTTTAGAAATAGTAAAAGCAGAAACCACTACATGTCTTGGTCTTGTTCCATGATTTTCTTTCAATTATGACAACTACTATCTAGACTGTATTTTCTTCTGCAGATATTGGAGAAAATCAGTGCCCATCCCTTTCATAAAAAAAAAAAAGGCATTGGGATTTTCATACACTTGGATCTAGTTTCCAAGATGAGCTTCTTTCTGAAGATAATATATTTTATCCTACTTCTGGGGGTGGATTTAAAGGGCCTTACAGATACATTGCATAATGCTTCATATTGAAACCCCAGAAATATTTCCCAAATCAACTGCAAGTCCTGTGGTATCAGTAGAGATTTAATTGTAATATAAATTATTTCTTATATTCATCTTTAATTTTCTTCTTGAGACATTTTCTTCTAATAATACAACTTTTGAAATGAATCATCTGTAGAATTCATGACCACTAGAATAGTAACTCTATGGTATAATTCAAAATTCAAACATAATTTTATACAATAAAATAAGAATATTTTGAAAATGTTTTTAATCAAAGGAATGCGGCCAGTTTGAAATTTAATGAGCCCTAAGCTACAATGCAAGACTAGCCTTTGAGACATAGGTGGCTTATTTATAATATCACATCAGTATCATTTAAAGTTAAAATAATGGCATCAATTAAAATATTTTAGAATTCATACTTGCTGATCAACATGTACTTCTTAAAAATAATATAACTTCAAATTTTCAGGCTTTGTCTGACTTTGTTGGACCTAGTTTAGAATCAAACAAAGCATTTTCTTTAGAGTTCAAAACTCCCAGAGCCTTGTGAACAGGTCAAGCCGACTCTAATATCCTACATCTGCTCCTGTGGTTGCTCTGCTTTAGAGATAAAATGTCATTCAAACAGTATTTTCCCTATTCCCTCACGAATCCTGAGACTATTCAGAAGACTCATGGGGAGAATGATTACTTATTCATGAAAGCAAGGTTTCTTTGGTCATCCTAGATTTGATTGGCATTAGCAGGAACTGTGTCTGACTCCAAAGCTTTAAATATTCATTAGAGCATAACCATGGCATTTAAATATCTAAGCATTAGATGTTTCAGAGTAATTCTCATTTTGGAATAAATGTAGCCTATTTTACACAGGTGACCTAACACCATGACAAAGCAACACAGCCCTGCTAGTTTCACTGTATGGAGGATTACAATCTAGAATATTTGGAATGCTATTAAATCATCCTCTCAGAAGATGATTAGATTATTAACCAGCTTGATATGAAATTTGATAAATAAGAAATGGCTCTCTACAATGAGTGTATGCATATGCTGTCTTTTGAAAAACTGGTCTTCCTATAATTATGTGCATAAATTAAAATTATGTGACTGAATCAATTTATATAAATCATGACCAATCTTGGAAAATCCTTCCCTAAATCAGCACCTGATGAATATCTGTGTGAGGTGCATATACACAGACTCACAGACATACCTTTCTTCATCCTCTAGGCTTGCTGAAACCTGAAGCTCACAGACAAAGCCACATTCAGCTAAAATAACATAACTTGAAATAAAAGTCTGTAAATTTTTTTACTGAGTAATAATGATCTTTTCCAGATCATAGGATAATACCATTTGACAGTAAACCTAAACAAAATTTGAAGTTTACTGAGCAAACTCTCATTGAATTCACTGTTTAAAACATACAACAAAACAACCCCAGATAGCTGAAGAAAAAGCAGGTGCATAAGCAAATGTGGTGAAGAAAGCTGATGGTTCCCGGCTATCAAAAGATCTAGGATCTGGGGTCTTAAATGCTTGAAGATAAACAAGCAGGTTTCTAGCTGAGAAGCAACAAATCCCACATGGAAGAAGCACACCAACCTGTGTGATCATGAGGTATCGAAGGGATCAGGTATCAGGCATCAAAGAACAAAAAAATCGTATCATTGAGAATGTGGGACAGGGCAAAGTGGGGGCCTAAAGCCCATCTGTAGACAACTGGACATCCCCTTGCAGAAGGGCCACAGGGAGGAGATGAGCCAGTCAGGGTGCAGTGTAGCAACAGTGAAACATACAACTTTCCTCTAGTTTTTAAATGCTTCCTCCCGCATCCAGTATCATGATCCTAATTCTACCTTACAAATCTGGCTAGACAAGAACATGTACACTGGTACAGATAGGAACTGGAAACACAGGGAATCCAGGACAGATGAACCCTTCAGGACCAGTGGTGAGAGTGGTGATGCTGGGATGGTGGAGGGAAGATGGGGTAGAAGGGGGGAACGGATTACAAGGATCTACATATAATCCCCTCATTGGGGGATAGACAACAGAAAAGTGGGTAAAGGAACACTTTGGACAGTGTAAGATAGGACAAAATAATAATAATTGATAAATTATCAAGGGTTCATGAGGGAGGGGAGAGCAGGGAGGGAGGGGGAAAATGAGGAGCTGATACCAAGGGCTCAAGTAGAAAGCAAATGTTTTTAGAATGAGGATGGAAACAAATGTACAAATGTGATTGACAAATTGGATGCATGTATGGATTATGATAAGAGTTGTATGAGCCCCCAATAAAATGATTTTAAAAGAAAAAGAATCTTATTACTGTTGGGGAGACATCAAGGTATAGTGAGGAATGGATTAAGGTGGGAGCAAATTATAAGCAGTGTTCTTGTTAAGAGATAGATATGTTTCCGTGCATTTAAAAATAATACTCACTATGTATAAATATTACATAATTATATATCTTATGTAAACAACAATTTAAAAGATATTACACAGAACATAGAAACTGTAACTGATGCATAATAAATAATATAGTAAAGAGTTAATATCAAAAAATATATATACTGTGGCAATAGGTTGTTATAAGTATTATTTTCCCTTTTACTTGGTATTTTCTCATGAGTATACCTCCTTAATAGATAAATATATTTTTATAATAAGGTATATTATTAATAAAATATATATGATAAAATGTTTTAAAAACATCCCCAGAAAATGTTACATTTTTTAAAATGCTCCATTTTTATACTCATGGCATTTATGGAAGAAATATATTCTATAAAACAATGTTTGTTTAGACTTCATTGGCATACAAATATAAATGCCATATATTTTCCATGTAAGTTTTGCCTCATGTATACACACTGTCAATAATAACCGCAATCAATATTATGAATCTCATTGTCCCTTCAATAAGTTCCCTCGTGGTCCTTTGAAATCCTGCCTTCCCCTCCCACCTCCACTGTCTGCTGGCAACCACTGATGTGTTTTTTGTCGCGATCACTTTGTTTGCATGGTCTATAATTCAATGTAAATGGAATCAGACATTGTATTTCCTTTCTCTTGTCTGGCATGTTTCACTCAGCCTGGCTATTCTTACATGTATCAGCAGTTCATTCCTTTGCATCACTGAGTTGAATTGCATTTAATGAATAAGCCATAATTTTGAAAAATCAATTCACCTGTCCATAAACATTGAGGCTATTACAAATAACATATTGTGCTCATGTATGTACAACTCTGCCTAGACATATGCTTTACTTTGTCATGTGTAAATATGTAGAAGTCTTGGTCATATGGTAGGTGTATTTTTAGTTCTTTAAGAAACTGCCAAATTTGATTTTCCAATGTGCTTGTACTATTTTACAGTCCAACCAGTAGTTTCTCCATATGGGCTGTGTGCATCTTTAGTGGGACAGAGCATCCCTTCTTTAAGCAGCCTATCCTATGCATGTACTCATATATACAGTGATATCCAGTCTACAGGCACTGGGACATAAGTGAACTTTTCCAAGCAATTATAAAGGTGGATGTTTTTCTTGCTTTCTCTGAGTAGAACACCATTATGATGATGAGTAGCATTCACCATTCATCTAAACACCCCTTTCCCTCTCTTTCTCTCTCCCTCTTGCTCTTCCTCTCCCTCTCTCAGAGACCTTCGCCTGCTGTTCCTACATGGCCACATGCAATCAGAAGATAGATGTCCTTCTTCTAGGGCATATGGCATATTGGGAAATAGTTAAAGATTAATCTGGGGGGATAATCTAAAAACACCCAGCATCCTGCTGTTGAATTGATCAAAAGATCAAGGACATCACCCATTGACATATAAGTAAGATTTATTTAAATGAGTATACCCTAGTAAATCCATGTGTTAAATTGTGATCTATTACCAAACTTACTTTTAGTATCTTATTTTACTGAAACACTAATGTTATGATATGTGAATGAGTTTTTTTTATGTTTTCACCTTATTGTATGTGTTTTCAGAACATGAAGGGAAAGTTTGGGAATCAGAAGCATATTGGAAAAATAATAGTAATTCTTTCCATTTGATTTTGCCACATTGATTTTAGTAAATTATTTAAAAATTTAATTAAGATATCTTCACAAACATACAAACCAAAAATGGCCCCAAATCATGGGACTTTTTCTTTCCCCTCAGCATTTGGTTTTGAAGCAGGCACTACTAGAATAATGTTCAAGCACCTCTCTTGCTGCTAGAAGAAGAGTGGTTGTCAGTTTCTGACACTCTATATATCTATAATGAAAACTCTAGAGTCATAAATTTGCTCTCTGCAATAGCTTTTATGGAATTTGTAACTGGCAAGGTTTATTCATTTTAAAAGAAGTGATAAAACATGATACAAAAGATTAATTTTTTAAGGTTTTGAGAAAAATACATTTATCCGTACTATGGTTTGATTTGCTAAAATTTCCATTGAGAGAGAAAATAACAAATTTCAATCTCAGTACTAAAATCATCAGTATTTGTATAAATTTGCATCAAAGAATGGAGTGTGTATGTGTAAAACTATGACAGATTATTATTTTAGCATTTTGTCACATTTGTTTTACAATGATCCTGAATCTTAGCAAAGAAGGGGGGTGATTTTTACAATGATGTTAAAAGAAAAATAGGCAGGTCAAACACCCAAAGTCCAAACCAGAACGATTTCCCCCTGGATTCGGATGCCTAGTGACCTTAGATGACAGAATCGAATGGCCTCAAGAGAATGAGTTGAAATTGACTGTAAGACAACCGTTTGGGACTTGGGTACTCTATGAAAGCAGACTACAATGTTTTATTCTCCCATCTAGTGGCTGGTGGTTGCAACTGCTGGACTTTTGCTTAGCAACCACTGTGCAACAAGAGTCCAGAGCTGATATCAAAGAGTTCAAGAAAAAAGAAAATGTTTTGAAAATGATGGTTGTATAATCATGCTTGATCTAATTGAATTATGGATTGCTATAATATCTGTAAGAGCTCCCAGGAAAATGATTTTAAAAGATAAGGGTCCTATGTAAAACATCTACAATAATGAATAATTAAATAGATCATGTGAGCAAATGTTTTGTTTCTGGATTCTTAATTCTGGATGGGTCGTCTATCAAATTAGTTAACCAAATAACATCATAATATGTAAGTTAGGTTTCTTCATTATAAATTAATTGCAGACCTATCATACTCATTCCCATTTCAATACTCTAGTCATGGCTCTATGTACTATGTCCTTAACCAAGTTGAAAATTTCAAATGGAACCTATCAGACAACATGACATGTCTCATTTCAGTGTTTCAATAGGTCAATAAGACAGTCTATACCTGTCACTACCACAACAGGATTTGACTAGAACTTTTCTCTTTATTATTAGTGTGAGGTGCTTCAGAATTTTGCAAAAGATTTTAACGGAAATTGGAGGTGTTTGTTAATAATGACTCATGAATTGTATCCTTCTGGTGTGGAACCATGCAGACTTTTCAACCAGCTAGACAAAAGCAATTCATTTTCTACTAATATTCCCTTTACGCAGACTGGGATCACGCTCCTCACTCATTCGCTGTCTAAGAAAGGGACTTTCCTCCACATCGCTTCAGGACAAGATATTGAGTGTGCTTCACGTGTCAACTCCTTTAACCGGTCTATCTAACTCTCAGTGTTTTTAGAATCCCTCAAACAACATTTTTTTTCTTTTCTTCTTTGCTAGAGTATGCATATGAAACCAATAATTTCCGATAAAGGATGTGTAGACTTTAATATATGTTATTACCTTACAATATCTATTGAAATATTTAACAAGCATATGTGTCTACCTTTTGAAAAATGGTAACACATATTAGTCATAGGCATTTATTAAATCAACTCAACATGACATTAATATAGAGATTTCTTTCAGAATACACAACTTTGTTATTCCCCCCACTTCTCAAATTAATGAATATTATAGGCTCTCTGATCTATAATATGGTCACATAAGCATGTAAGTAATCAATTTGCGGTCATATATATTTTTATTTCAATTAACTGAGCAAAGTAGCATGAACTCAGTCTGTGGAACTGCGTAGAATTGCTATTGTTCTACTCCATATTGGACCACATACACAAATATGTTCAGTAAAATCCCCCCAAAACTCAAATTTTAAAAAAAGGTGTCCATTATACCTGTAACATACCATTTTCCAAGTCCTAGAAGACAGAAAAAGCATTCTTTGTCACCTTTCAGCCACATCCTATCAAAACAAAAGTTCCAAAAATTCTGTTCTTTAAATCTTTCTCATTTGTGTCCTGACCATTCCAAGACCTTCTTGCTACAAGTCCACCTTCCCTCTCGTGAAGTATCCCTATCTCTGGTAAATAAAACCCAAATTCTTCGTTAATTAAACAGAGTCCTTTAGCCGACCCCCATTGCTATCACTACCCCCTGCCTCCTTCTCAGCAGCAATTCCTATATTGATTTCTAGTGCCATTGGTTTCAAATGTAAAACTTAATATAAACAAACTGTTTATTGATAAATATAAGCAGAAATAAATATTCCTCTCATCAAACTTTCTAAAAATTATGTTTGTGCGGTATGTCCATGTCAGACCATGTGGATGTATCACTGTCATTGGCAAATTGTGTGGCAGTTCTATGCTTTATCATCTATTATACCATTGATAGACATTTAAATTGTCTCAGTTTGGTAACAGGAAGAACAATGCTGCTAAATGCATTTTTTATGATCTTATAATCTCAGAACGATTTTGCAATTAATATATGTTTGAATATATTGACTCATTCCAAGCAGTTCATCTATTTTTTTCTGCTTTTCAGATCACCTTTCTAAAGGTCACACCTTCAGTCACATATCAGCCAATAAAAAATGAAATAAAACAAGGCATGGCACTGAGTCCTGTCCAAATTGGAGCGATCCTATAGGGCAGAGTTGAAGTATCCCCGTGAGGTTCCTAGCCTGTAGCATTTTGTAAGCGTAGAAAACTTCCTCTTTCTCTTATGTAATCCACTAGGATCATATTAAGCTGTGAAAATATAAACATAGCAGAAAGTAGTTACGCTTTTAAGCTACACAAAGGCCACAATTAAAGACAGGCTCAATGTGAATGTAGAAATCAGTAGCTGTGACCAATATAGAACATCATTATACTTCTGCAGAAGACTTGTCTACATAGACCTCATTTTGCAACTGACTACTTGGGTGATCCGGAAGTAGCTCTTTATCTCCCATGAATCATATTTGTTTGCAGAGTATCATCTCTAAAGCTCTTTTTACCTCTTTTATTCCAAAATGGATATTTTCCTTTATAAAATGAGCAAATCCTAGGTACCGGGAAGAGCTGAAAATGTATTATTGTAAGAGCTTAAAAAAAAGAGAAAACCTTGGAGTTGCAAATAAATTTACTGAATTATTCTCATGTATATTTGATTTTCCAGAGCATATCACTTAGATTATGCCATGTGAGGCATTGTTCAGATAAAGAAAATCTCCCCAGGTAAATGAAGAGAACTGTGTGTATCTCATCACAAAACAATCAAAAGGAAGCTTGGAGTGGGGGGGCACGGAAGAGACCATGTTAATGTAGCATGCAGACCCCATGTCAAGTTCATGACAAGCTCAAGAGAGGATGAGCAAAAAAAAAAAAAAAGCATGAAAAGAACACGTGGAAATCAATCTCTGCAAAAAAAGGAACAGCAGCGATGACTATTTATCAAACATTAGGCATGGCCCCGGAGAGACAGAAAACGAGGCTCCTTTGGCAGGGGAAGCACAGTCTAGTGGGGAAGACAAACTTGTAAAAAAGGAACTAGAACGAAATGGGATCATTGCTTTCCATGAGAGAGATACAATCAATGTCTTTAAGATTAATTCTGCAGAAGAAATGACCAAACGCTGAGTAGCAGTGTCCAGACACAGAGCCTAATGGAATAGCGCGCTGGATTAGGAGTGGGATCACTCTGCTCAGGAGCAGTAGGAGAGAATGTCATTTTGCCAAACAAAAGGAAATCGCAGAGTCCATCATTCGGACTAGTTCTTTACAATGATTCCATTCTGTTCCACAAACAGCGATTGAATACCTGGGTGTACGTCAGGGAGATAACCGCAGGGATCCGAAAGTAAACCAGGAGCTCAGAATCAACTGGAAGAGGACCACAACCATGAAGCAGAAGAAAGATAGCATCATAATATGCCCTGCAACTGTGGGGTTTAAAGCAGGAATGAGCGAGACAAAGGACATTCACTTTCACTTGCAAGACAGACACATGGGATGGGTGGGAAACCACGTCAGCTTCACCAAGTTATGCCTTCCTCTCATGGGGTCACTTAATGCTTCTTCTAGTCGGAAGAACAATCTTCAAAATGAAAACTGCTATACTGCATCCTACCCCCCACCTCCCACTATCGAATAGGAAATGTCGTTCTCATTGCTTGGCCCAGACCAGATTTGGGGGCACCAGAACTACCCAAAAGGCTAATTCTGAAATATTCATGTCACAAGCAGCAGATTCTTAAACATTTTAAGAGTAGCATTTCCACAGGTTGTCTGGAGGAGTGGAGGGTCTCTGTGCAGCTGCGAGAAGTTTGGAACTAGAGGCTCGTCACTTCATCACGGTTGCAAACTGGCCTGGGTTGAATTGCATTTATCGAAACATTAAATGCCAACTGTAAAGTGAGCACTGTAGCTGATCCTATTAAAATATGGATGATCAAAAAAGATATGGCTGATCGAAATGTTATGTTTGAACTGAAGAAGTCTGATATGTGACTGCTGTGATAGGGCGAAGACTTTGTCAGTAGTTCTGCAGAAGGCCCCACTCCTTCCAAAAAGGGCAAGAGTCTAATTCTCCTGGTTGACTAAGGATTATACAGAAAACTGGACGTGAAAATGGGTCTTGTTGCAAAGAGTTGTTAAACGGAGAGCCAGAATGGATCCCTGTCTCAGCTGGAACAAACAAGAGAAAATTCAGACTTGGTGATCAAATAAGCCACTTGGGTTAACAGAGGATATAAGGAAATGAAGATGGAGAAAGGACCTGGATTCTAAAATAACTCATAATCTGGACTAGCATAAGGGAAGATCATATTGAAGGAAGGGCAGATGCCTAAAATAGGTCGACAAAGGAATCGGTAGATGTGGTTGCCTGGATTAATGTGAAGAACAAATGTGAGGCAAGATTAAGGAAGTTAAGGTTTCGATTATGGATAAACAATATCCCCTAAAACAAAGAAGAGACTGTGGGGTGGGGTGGGGGTGTGCGAGTGCGTGTGCTTGAGAAAGGGAGAGAGCACATGCACAAATGATTGGGGTAGGTGGGCTAGGGTGTGGAGAAGAAAGAGAAGGGGGAATGAAAACAGGTTTAAAATGCGGCTGCCTATGTCGCATAGGGCGATTGTCCCTTCGTTCTACTCAGCTGCAGCAGACTCCTACTTATGAGCAAGTGGTTCTGTAGAGTTCTAACAGCCCATTTCTTCCTACACTTCTGAAGAATCAAGTTCACTGGATCTGTAGGGACTCGGGCAGCTCATAAATAACAGTGGTCATTCATCATGCTGGCTAAATGCCTAAGCTAGAGAGGGAGTATGGAAAAGTGCAAATTTCTGGGCTTTCACGAAGATAATTTCAACGTACTTTGTGGCACAGCAGTTCAGACACAAGTTTAGACTCTGCTGCTGAATGAAGGCTTCGAAGAGCACGAGCTTGTCGTCCACAACGTAAATCTCAAGAGCGCTGAAGTCTTCATGTTTCACACACAACAGAAAAGATGCATCGTGGCCATTAACCTTCCCCCGAGTGGCTGGTGAAGTAAAAGAGGACCATTCTTTACAGAAACACGACGGTATCTGTTCAGATAAATATTCCTCTTGCTGAAATATAGCCAGCCATACATATTATAACTTTACAACCATTGCTCCAGAAACGTGGGAGCATCAATTTAAAATCAATAAGATGGGAATGCAATAATAACAGGGTCATTTTTTCCTCTTTAAGTTTAATGAACTCACATCAAAAAAGTAGGGAGCCATTGCACATTTATGGGCTAAAAACTTAAAAAATACAAAGGATGAAAGGATTTATACTAGGTTTGTACTTGTTTTTCCTTTAATTTGTAACTATATTTCATCTCATCCTACCTTATTGCAATATGCAGATGCATTTACAGTACCCATTACACAAAGAGAAAGCTACATTTTACTTATTTTTGTTAAGAGTGGCTCTCAAAGGAAACTGATATGCTCTCTGTTTCCTTAAAAAAATTTTAATCATCTATGGTATATAAGCATTGCATAATAATGCAGCCTAACCACTTGAAAACTTTTGGTCACAAAAATACTAATCAAAATTTTCTGGAAATAATTATTTCCAAGAATTAATTATTTAAAAGGTGGGAAGTTCCTTTATTTTAACATTAGCAGGATCTGGTTTTCATTGTTAAGAAAAGTCTTAGGAGTTTGAAACAATGTTTTAAAGTCAAAAGGACAAGCAGCTAATGGTCTTTAAGACTGATTTCATATAAATACAGAGACTTTCTCACTCATTCTTCCTCCCTCTCTTCCCTTCCCGGTAAACATCAAAGAATTTAATGCAGGGTTCTCATTAGAAAGTTGAGGAAGATTTGAGATGACATATTATTGAAAGAAATCAGTAGCTGTCAGGTGACCAAAGCTAGCAGAAATAATCCTGTTTTGCAATCCCTTTGAATCTAGGAATTGTGTTGAAGTTCACTTTGTCTTTTGGAAGGATGCCATCCCCCCCACGCCTCCCCCGAATAGTCGCAGTTATTATTTATCATGCTAGACAGAACAAGCCTGCTCGGGGGTGAAAACTTCAAATATTAAAAAAAATAATAAAAGTAATTCAGCCATCCTGAACTGAGGGAACAAAAATGAGCATAAGCTCATTTGTGTTTTTTGTCAACTTGCTTCAACAGAACTGGTTTAACGTCCCTAAGTACAACAGACTTCGAAACTCTCAATGGAGAGGGAGCGCTTGGTGAGATAAACCTTGCCTTGCCCAGCCCAGCTGCATAGAGGGAAAAGGCGATCTCTCTGCCAGGACAACTTTGCCATTGCAGAGACCAGCTGCTTGAGTCAAGTGAAGCACAAACCTTGTAGCATGGTCTGCATACCATCTGGCCCTCGTCAAGGTCTTAGAGACACCTTCAAAACTGGCTTTCAAAGGGATTGTTTTCCCTTGCACACCAGGTGTATTTACTACTGTCTAGAAGAAGTCTGGGTTGAGGAGGGAGGTACATGGGATCTTAGAAGGGACTCGACATTTTCAGAAACAGACGAAGGGACTACAAGTTGTTCAGATAACCACAATCTGGGTTTTGGCACCACTTCCTTTCAGCTGAAACACTGGGTACATCTGTAGTTACGCGTCACAAATACAATGCACGCTCTCATTTTCTCTCTGGGCTCAGTCTCCCCGATTAGCATCTATCTAACAGGCAGCCTAAATTAGTACGACCGTATACCAACACGATGATTTCCACTTTTCGAAACCACCTAAAGAGTCCCTGTTGACCCTGACAAGGGGCAAAATTTCCAATAGATATCCTGTGCCTTGTGTTCAAACTCAAGCCAGTTACAAGGTAGAATCCACAAGTTTCATTCAGCTCTGGAAAAACAACAACAACAACAACCACTCTAAACGGAGGATCAGCAGCATAACCATGATCAGAGTTGTCTTGCTCAATATTACTATGTGACCAAGTGTGAAATACAACCCTATTCTGTTGATGTGGACTCGTGGTGAGAATGTGTGTCACAGTAGAACTGTGCTTCATTGGGTTTTTCACGGTCTTTTTTTTTGTTCTGCAGTAAATCACCAAGCCCGGATGTTGGGTTCATAGCTTTGTGCAGTTACACCACAGAGGAATCCTAATGTGGAATAAGATGTTTTTAATTAATACTTCTCTTAAGATTAAAATTTAAGAACAAGCCTCTTCCAAGTGTTCTTGGATACTTTACAATAAAACCGGTTCCTATCACATAGCTATGCTTGATACCACAAAAGCTTCCATCTTTTAGTGTCAAACAACAAATCCTTCTTCATGAGAGTTTTCTGAAATAAAAGTTCTCAGGTAGAATGGTGGGAGCATTCAACGCTTTTAACCTTCCCCCCACAAAATTCTGAATAAATAGGCACCCAATATAATAAGTGTTCCAATGTGGTACAGTTACTCTAAATGCATACTGAATGGGCACAGACTCATTTGTGTATTTAAACTGAAGGCGTGAGGTAGTGGAGTTTTTTGTGTAGTAAATCTTGGTTCATTAAAAAATGTGCCCTTTAACTTGTACAACTCAATAATCCATGAACAACCTGTGTTAAACATAGTAAAGGACTTGAATAGACATCTTCCCAAAGAACATACACAAACCTCCCAAAAGCAGAAGAGTAGATGTCATTAGCCATTAGAGGAATGCAAATCATAACTTCGGGAGCTAACACTTCACATGCAGCAATGTGACTTTGGAGCCCTTAGGTGACTGAAAGGGTAGATCCAAAAGTCGTGTCCCTGGGGTTTGGGTTCATAGATACACAACGTTATTCAAAACTAAAGGTCGTTAGGCATATATCTGCACTCCGTGGATGGCTGACGGTGAGCTCCCTCAGTAATACACTTTTCTTAGTCCCCTGAGATTCCCGTCAAAAAGAGGTATCATTTTTTTGCCATGAACAATAAAAAAACAATTTTGAAGATAGCGCTTTTTTTTTTAAACAGAACTGAAGCGGACATCTTTCTAAGTCAAGGAAGCTTTGCAAGAAGTCTACAGGAATGTTGTCCAACACCCCCACAAAAGAACAGTTTTCCTATGGATCCGGCATATTAAGGAAGACCTGGGTGCGCCAAAAAAAAAAAAAAAAAGGAAGAAACTGTGGCTGCACTCCAGAAGAAGTTTTGGAGAAGAATTTAGAATGACCATTGATGTAGTAGTCACAACTGGATTCTGCATTTTCAAAGTTAAGCCGATATCTTGGCTCCAGCAAGTTTTCAGCTAGGTGGGGGCCAAAAGTTTTGCACAATCAACTAGTTCACAGATTTGATCTTTCCATTGGTCGTCTTTTAAGCAAGAATAAAGCTAATAAAGATGATTTTGTGGAATGAATGCTAATCAGGCGTTAGTCTTAGATTTACCAATCCGGAGAGCAAGGCAGTTGCTCCCAAGGGGATCTGCTGGGCCAATTAAATGCAAAGCAGAGAGGTTCGTTCGGAAGGTTTGGGTCACTGTTTCTTGCAATTCTGAAAGGAGAATCAAACAGGCTTTATGGAGGGACACTGACAGCTTGTCACAGGGGCTTTTGTGAAGAAGTTTTAAGAAAATTGAAAATTGCTTTGGTGAGAAGAGACCAGGAAAACTGTGCCAAGGAAATGTTTCCATCACAATAATGCACTTGCTTTTGCATCAAAGTCCTATTGGAATTTTGCACAGAGAATACCCTACCACCTGGGCCTTGCGCCTTCTTGTTCCCCAAACTCAAAGACTATTGTCAAGTAGCATGATTTGAGTCCCACAAGGACGCCAAACTCATTTTCAGGTGAGATAAGTAGAAGAATTTCCCCAAAATTCTTTGGGGAAAGGTCAATAGAGATGGAAATAGAGGCTTCAGAAGTACATAAAGATCTAGATGGAGGATATGTCAAAACATAGTGGCTTCACATTTTAATATTTTTGTGTACTAAAAGTGGTAGTGATTTGGTAGCAATCATGTTGTATTTATTCTCATCTTATTATGGACTTCTGGGAGAGAAATTAAGTGGAGGGGACAGGAAATTGCCAAGTCCCCTCACAGAGCTGATAATAGTATAATTAGTTGCTTGCCATTTGGATGTTCTAAGGAAGAAACTCAAGCCGATTACTTCCCAAAGATGAGTCCACAAGAGGCATTGTTTCTAAATCTCTTTGCTCAGAAATATAAAGGTATAATACCTTGGTATTATATAGATTGTATATAATTGATCATAAATATTTAGTTGTAGGACACTTAAAGTTTCAAAGAGAAGGTTAACAAAAGAATGAATAAAGATCAGAAGAAAATAAGCTTTCCAAAAAGTACATTTTAATTGATGTTTTGGAAATATATTCACATTTATAGATTCATGACATGTAATTTTTTTTCAAAATAATTTTAAACATGTTCATAAAATTGCTGGTGTTTTATTCCTGTAAGAAAATAGAAGGTACAAAGGGATTTGATGGTTATCTGAATTCCGAATCAGCTGAAGACTTTAGGTTTTGTTGATGGAGGCCTGGTGCTGTAGCGGGTTATGTGTTGGGTTTCTTACCTCTTGGTCAGCAGATTAAAACCACTAGCTGAGCCATGGGAGAATGATAAGACTTTCTACTTCCATCAGGATTCACAGCCTCAGAATCCCACAGGGGCAGTTCTACTGGGTTCTTTTGGGCCACTAAGTGTTGGAAATCCACTTGATGGCAGTGAGTTTGCTTGAGGTTCTTTTCAACAGACAGTTCTTCATCTGAAATTTCCAGGACCACTGGTGATCTTGCATAACATAGCGTAATGCATTCCCTTAATTGTTCACATAATAACATGAAGTAAAAGTGATGCTGGGTTGAGGACTCCATGTTCTGTAAAAAGACTTGCTGTTGAAGACATTCAATTTGCTTTAGGATAGGAGGGAAAATATCCGTGCTCTCCCCTCTACTATGATCCTGATGGAGTCCCTGGGTCATTCCAAAGGTTAAACACTGGACAACTGGTTAAAGGTTAGAGATCAGAACCCACCCAAAGGTTCCTCAGCACAGTCCTGTAGGCTTATGAATGACCCCAGCCTGGAGAACACCAGGGTGCAGTTCTCCTGTGCACCGGGGGCCTGGGCAGCAACCAAACACTATGATCCCTTTCCCAGGAAAGAGCAACATCACCATTCAATGGAGCCCACGCTTCAATCTCCATGCTTTTGATATTGTTGATGTGATTAAACTGCACTTGATCTTCTATACTTTTCATCAAAGGAAATTATTCTGAGGCAAATTCATGTGAGAGTGAAGAATCAGTCTGCATTGTTTTTAAACCTATACAGACTTTATTCTTATAAACCAGGTGAGTGGCAATAAATTTTTTAAAAATAGAATTGCCTAATTGAGTGCACATGTCTGTTATGGATCCTCTCACTTAAGCGCTGGTCTCTTACCAACAACTGCCTATCAGCTTCTACTATTAGAAGCCCAGCTCGTGGTATTTTACGGTGTCTGGTTAAAGAAGGTTTCCTTTCCATGACGACAGAGCACACCTTTTCCTGCCACCTTTTTCAGCTTTCTAAATTTGAATGCTGTCCTTCCAGTGGCTCAGAGAAATCAAGGGGTCATTTAGTTCACCTCTGTCTTGCACCCTCTACCTCAAATCCATTAGCAAATCCTATATCTCTATCTTCACAATATTTCCAAAATCCACTCTCTTCTCACTGGCTCCACTAATACCCCTCTACTCAATGCAACATTATGGTTCACCTGAACTGCTGGATGAGTCTTGGAACCATTCTCTCTACTTCAGCCCCAGAGATCTCTCCAGTCTAGGAGGGTTTCTCTTAGGTAAAACAAAGAACACATCCCTTTGCTCGAAATCTTTCATTTCACCCCCAATTCCGCAGCCTCTCTCTGTTACACTCTTCATATAGCTCATGCTGCCTGCCACCAAAAGGTCTTCTTACCATTTCTATTCTAGGGAGTAGCAGGAATCTCTGATGTGGCAATAGTTAGGTATTGAGTTGCTCATGAGAAAGTCACCAAGGAGCACACATTGGCCTTTCTGCAGGAAATGGAGCACTTCCACTCTGTTCTCTAAGGTCCCATGATTTGGGATTGACTTGATAAGAGCAGGTTTGTTTCGGGGTGGGGTGGGATGAGGGTGGGGAGTAGATATCCTCATGTCTCATCTCCTTTAGAATTTTGTGCAAATATGTTCACCAGACCAGAAAACTCTTTGTTAACAAACAATGTCAAACACTGCTCCAAGCTCTAGCTTGTCCCTCCTTTCCTGTTATCTGTGCTTCTTCCCTTCCTACTTTTGTTCCATCTTCTGCCTATCATCTGACTGGGTAGCTCTTTGACTTATTGTTTCAACTGTCAATTTTATCCATACACTATAAAACTAATTTACTCTTCTGAAATTGCTGGTCCATCCCTCCGTGACAGTACTAGAACGCAGGCTCCATCAGAGCAGAGTTGCATTTTGTTCAGGGTTGTATTCCTAGTGTCTTGTACAAAATACTCAATCCACAAATATTGGACAGATAAAATTATACATTTAGTAAGGATATAAAACTTCATAAGAGCAACAGTAGGAATGTCTGTTGGTATCGTTATTTTTCTTCAAACATGGCACAATTTCATAACTGGAAAAAACATTCAATGAAAAATTCTCAAAAGTGAGCTCATCTATTTATGGACAATATGGCAGTCATCAAACTAAATTGCTACTCGAGCAACTAGTAAAATATACCGGCAAGTATATTGTAAATTGTGTTGGTTACTGTGTATACTCATCTATAAGCTGAGTTTTTTGGCACATTTTTAATGCAGTTTTTGTGGTAAAATTCAGTGCACCAGCTGATATTCAGGTCAGCTTATACTCAAGTATATATGGTACTTAGATGATTTGCTTTTAAAATTAATCAAGTGACAATGATGGTCAACCTCCTACTTCCATCTCTCCATAAATATTATCAGCATGCATCTAGTGGCTCCAGCCAGGAACTGAAGTCACGCTTGACTTTGGTATTTCTATAGCCCCGTCTCACAACCACTTCAACAACCCTTGTCAATCATATGTTCAAAAGTCCATTTTCTTGGATCCTTCTGCAACTTTATCTCCACTGCCATCACCCAGACACCACCATTTCCCTTCTAGATACTGGCACTCCACATGCTGTATAAAAACTCCTAGCCGTCAGGTCCATTTCAACTCATAGCAAGTCTACAGAACAGTGTAGAACTACCTCATAGATTTTCAAGGCTGTAAGTCTTTAGAGAAACAGACTGCCGCATCTTTCTCTGACCTTGGGACCCGTGGGTTCACAAAGCAGACCATTTGGTTAGTAGCCAAGAACTTCAACCAGGATGCTGCCTGGTCTCCTTGACAATGGCCAGCAAAACAAACAAAAACCAAATACATTGCTATCAAGTGGGTTGCATATCACAGTGATCCTGTAGGACAGGATAGAATTGTCCTGGTAAATTGCTGAGATTATAATTCCTTAGGGGAGTCAAAATTGCCCACATTCTCCTTGCAGAACCGCAGCTGAGTTGCCCTGGAGGAGCTCAATGCATAACCCCCGGGCCCCCAGGGCTCCTCAGGGCAACACTTTCCCCCAGTTGGTCTTTGTATCACCTTATCTCTTCTTCCAACCATTTTTCCATACCACAACGAAAACAGTTTTCTTGAAACAGAAACTAGATGACATCATTCTGCTGCTTAAAAACCAGCTCTTTCCTTTTGTAATTGCTCTAGTTTTTTTAACTCTTCCTTCAAAATATTTTTCAGACTTAAAAATAATTTTCCAAAATCATATAAAAAATCCTTCTGTAAAACCTTCACTGAATTTTCACAAATGCAAAGGTTTTACATAACTATAGCCCAGTTATTAAAACCAGACCATTAACAAGACAAAAGGGAGGCTTTCTATTCCTATAAACTGTTACAGTCTCAGAAACACATAAGGGTACTTCTAGCCTGTCTTACAGGGCCACTATAAGTCAGAATTGACTCAATGGCAGTGAGTTTATTTTGTCTTGTTTTAATTAACTGGATGTTGCTGGTATTGGCCAGGTAGTTATGCTCTGAGAGGCACTGCTCCAAATACAATGATTTCTCTCTAGTTCTTGATCATGGCCGGTTTATTCTAGTCTTCAGGCCTTTGCACTAATGTTCCCTTTAATCCTGTGGTTCGTGACCCTTTAGGGGGCCAAATGACCCTTTCATGGGAGTGGCCTGATTCATCACAGTAGCAAAATGACAGATATGAAGTAGCAATGAAAATAATGTTACGGTTGGGGGTCACCACCACATGGGGAACTGGATGAAAGGGTCGTGGCATGAGGCAGGTGGAGAACCACTGCTTTAATCTACCTCTTGGCATGGCTGACCTTTTTGGTCACTCAGGTCCAGTTGGTAAAGACTTCCTTATCCTCTCAGTTAAAGTAGTTTCCTTGTTTTATTTTCACCATCTCACTTACCATGAGTTGATCTTTTCTTATGCATGTACTTCTTTCTATTTATATTTAAGCACCTAACACCTTCCTTGGCTCAACATTTTTCATTTCACTTAGAATTCTGCAGCCTCTCTCTCTAATACTCTTCTCATCGCTCGCACTGCCTGCTACCAAAAGCTCTTTCCCCCCTTTTCTATTGTGTCTACACTGAGGGGGCTGTGTCATAGTGGTTAAGTGTTGAGTCAGCAATTGGAACCCACCAGCTGTTCCATGGAAATGAGGCACTTCTACTCAGGTCTAGAAGGTCCTATGTGTTGGAAGTGACTTGAATTTGAATACTGCATGAAGTAGGATCTTGTTCTCTTGTTCCTTAACATGTCCCTAGGATCTTGAACTGTGCTTGTGAAAAAGTAGACACTCAATAAACCCTCGTTGTCTATATAAATAAAATCACCAGGGAATGTTGAAGCAGAATAATAATTAGAAAGCTAAATGTGATTTCTTCTTTTCTTTTTTTTTTTGGCTAAATGTGATTTCTATAGTATGTTGTAGTCTTCGATTCACTTGCATATACTAATTATCTAATTTAGTATAATGGAAAAATCATTAACTTAAAATTCAGACAAGCTCGGCTTCATTTCCCAGCTCTACCACTGACCCTCAAATTTTACATCCTCTCTAAGCCTTAGTTTTCTCATAAGGTATTCAAATTCAAAATCATCCAGGCAGTAAACATTGAAGCCTGGAATTAAACACATGTTTTGGCTGCAGAAAAAAGGAGCCCTGGTGATGCAGTGGTCAGGTGTTCAATTGCTAATGCATAGATAAGGCAGTCTGCTTCCCTAAAAACGTATAGCCTTGGAAATCCTACAGGCAGTTCTATTCAGTCCCATCGTCCTCGTAGACTGAACTGCAATGGTCTGGGTTTGGGTTGCATTTGGTTGTGTGAAGAAGAACCCAAGGTTTATAGCATCAAAGATGAAGGTAAGCCCATGAGAAAAAGAATTGTGTTTACTATCCACTCATTCCTTCTATCATATGTCCCAAAGAAAAGATACCTAAATTAATTGACGATTAGTATATAAGAAAGACCAGGGAGTGATTTGTGTGTTTATACATATATTAGTCCTGGTGCTATAGCAGTTATGGTTTGGGCTAACTGCAAGGTCAGTAGTTTGAAAACAGAAGCTGTTGCTCCTCAGGACAAAGACTAGACCTTCTCCTCCCATAAAGAGTTATGGTACTGTGGAAACAGACAGGGGTGGTTCTAACTGTCCTACCTGATAGGATCTCTATGAGTCAACATAGATTCAATGGCAGTGCGATTTCTATAGATACACTTTGATTTGGTACATTCCCAATTTCTACTTAAGTTATTAGAAAATATTATCCAGGGACATATAATTATCTCTCATATTTCTCTCATTAATGCCTAATTCCTAAGTTGTTTTCTATCCATATATATATCTTTATAGCTCTAACAGTCTTGAAAATAAGCATTTCAATTCAATATGTTCCTTGAAAAATAACTAGTTTGGGTTTTTAAAAAAATCCAATTTCAGGAGCAAATAGTTGGAGAAGCTGAAATATGCAGATGACACAACCTTGCTTGTTGAAAATGGGGAGGACTCTCAGCACTTGCTGATGGAGATCAAATGTTGCAGCCTTCAAGAGGGATTGCTAATCAATGTAAAGAAAACCCAAATCCTCACAAATAGACCTATAGGCAGCTTCATGGTAAACGAAGAAAAGATTGAAGTCATTCAGGATTTCATCTCGCTTCGATCCACAACCAATACACACAGAAGCAGCAGTTAATGTTCAAGTGATTGAATGACACATGACACTGGGTAAGTCTACTTGAAGCACGAGACTTCTTTAAAGCATTGCAAATCAAGGGTGTGACGTTGAGGACTTCAGCCACGATATTTTCAATCACCTCATGTGTAATTGACAGTTGGACAATCAGAATGAAGAAGATCAAAGAAGAAATGATATCTTTGAAGAATGGTGCCTGTGAAGAGTCTTGAAAGGCCCTGACGAAGTGTAGCCAGAAGGCGTCTTAAAAGTGAAGACCGGGAGACTTCCGCTCAAGCACTTTGGGCATGTCATCAGGAGAGACCAATCCCTGTTGAAGGACGTCATGCGTGGTAAAGTAGAAGAGTCACACAAAAAGTGGACAATCCTCTCATCCAGATGAATTGCCGCAGTGGCTGCAACAGCGGGCTCAAACATGACAATCGTGAGCATAGCAAGCGACCAAGCAGTCTGTAGTTCTGTGGAACACAGGGCAGCAGTGGTCAGAATGGTCTCAAGGGCACCGACCGAGGGACTGGTCTCTGGTTTAACCGGGACCGTTTCTCAGAACTTCCTGACACGTGCCTGTCCCACCACTCTCACCAGTGGGTACAAAGTAGCTGAGCCACAAGGAAAGGGAGCACGTACTCTTGAGATAAAAAACTGAAAAGAGTCCGTGAATACTTGTCGGTTTGACTGAAATGGAGAATGATTTAATATGTCAAAGAAGGATTTGAGATTAATTCACCTGTGAGGCACTTATCTCTGATCCAGATCTATGAAACTTCACTTCCCAATGATACCGTTCTTAATTTCGCTTTAAGACACTTCTGAAGTCTACTGCAACAAAGTAAGCTTATTTGAGATATGATCTCAAATGCAAGCTGGAGGATTTGGCTCAGAAATGGGACAGATTGAAACAACAATAACTGATGAAGTTTGATTATAATACCCAAAGCAGATTAAGGTTGTGTCCACTCCAGAATTAATCAGCGGATCAAGGCGAGAGTAGGAGTGTGGTTTGGCGGCCAGTTGTCTAGCACAGTCTCTTTGTATTTGAGCTTCAAAGACATAAAACTACTTGAGATTTTTACCTTTGCTTAATTTCTCCAGGGTCGTTTCAACACATTAAAATTTAGAACCGAGGGTCAATATGAAAAAATGACATACGCTTATAAGGATACAAGAGTTTACCAAATCATTGAGTCTCCAGAAAATATATTAAACTGGATGTGTTTTGTCTGACATTCCTTGCTTTTTGTCATAACTGTTTAACATAACTAGCCCCAAGTGTATTTTTTCTACCATAATCTATATTACATCTATGGCACATTTTAAGGGGAAAAAAGTCCTTTTTACAAGCATAACTTTGTTTTCCCAAAATATTCACCATGTAAAACAAATAAATAAATGGAAATTTCTGGAAGGAGCAATTTGTGGAACAACTACTAACTGATCTATATTTTTTGCTCACGTAGAAGTCCTGATTAAATTACCTCCAAGCAGAAAAGATATTTGTTTTCCTTACAACATGTCTTTATAGACATGTATAATCATGGAATTTTTGATACGGAAACGGACTGTCAAAACCAATTCCCAACAGCAGGGTTACCAGTGAACCTGGCGTATGCACAGCTATGAGTCTTTTATAAAGACTCTTGAGTGATCTTAAAATGGCATCTGGAACACCAATTAACACCTGACCTGGCTTTTCAAATTCCAAATTGGGATGTGTTGTTGTGCCGTAAGTTTAGGACACTGTGTTTCTTAGGCTAACAAATATAGCTTGAACTTTATCACCCGTTACTTATCCCTTGAATTTCAGAATGACAACAAATGCAAGAGTTGGGGAATTGGAGACCCATGCATCAAGACAATGCAAAGCACACGGTTTCCATGACCGCTGAGGAGAGCCATTCCATAGGCCAGAATTCTGTGACCCCTGTGATGGCTCTAGCCCAGGGCTTCTCTTTCAGTGATAAAGCTCATCCCAAAGGAAAGCATGTCCCTATAAGAATTGGCCCAGGGTTTGAAGAAAGCACAGGAACCAAATTCAAGACTAAAGCATACTCACACATAAGACCTAGTGTTCTGTTGGGGTAAAAAAAAAGCAAACAGAACTGTAGTGAAACTAGTTATCTTTAACAAGATGTATGCATGTTGGATGTTTTGGCATACGGTGGTTTCTGTTTTGTATCTCAGTTACAAAGGGAAGTGGCAACTGTAGGTGTGGTCTAACACGTTTTTCGCATTGAGGTGTGGCGCTAACATCACGACTGTTGTCAGAGAGTCTTCAGTGCTGCTTCCATCTGCTTTTTTCAGAAGCATCTTCCATATGAGTTTGCCTCACACTAAGATCCAAGAGGAACATGGGAGCTAGAGAGACCAGGGCTTTTAAAGACCGTTCTCCCACTGCAGAAGGGAGGTAAAATGCAGCTAACCAGAAGATGCACTGCTCCTTTCCCCTGGCATCCTGATCCCCAATGCCCTTGGAGTTCTCTTCCCTAAACATCTAACAATGACAGAAATGTGCATTGTAGGTGAGAAAATCTCCCTGAAGTGGCTGCAACTTTGCATGTGTACTCCTATGCCCCCAAGCTGTGAAATTCTCCAGCCTGCGTGGAGGAGGTCCTGAATGCGCTGTATGTGTGGCCAGTGAGCGTGCCAGATGGCTATTTGTGAGAAAATCTGGGGCTGAGGCAGCCAGCCAAAAACAGTGGACTGAATAAAATTTCATGATCGCCAACAAGATGCACCCTCCCTGTCCCTGCCCTAAAACAACAAAAAAACAAAAAACAAACGAATGAAAGAAGAATTAGAATTAGCTATCTCTTCCCTTACTTGAAGGTAAACATCATTCAAGCCAGTTGTCATTTGTATGTGCAACAAAGATGAGTTCTGATAAAAACAAAGCACAAGAAAAACCCAAACCCCTAACGCCCCTAAAAGCAAAAAACTAGCAAATGGAAGAGTTGTACTACGTTGAATTATCTTACTATCATTTTATTTTGCTCCAATGATAGTGGTTCAATTTTAAACAAACAAAAAAGGACATAAGCAAGGGGAGTGAAACCAAACTTACAAATAATAAGAAGAAAACAAATTAACTTTATCACCAGAATTGGGTGAGAATGCTTCAAGAAACCACTTTCTACTTGATTTGTGAGCAACATGGGCATTCGCATTATATTGATCGTTCTTGTGCGCCTTTGTCATTTTTTTTGTTTGCCGCAGCATACCCCTGTGAAGGTCTGCCAAACCACTGCGGCTGGCTCAAAAGCAGGGCTGAATTTTAATTAAGCTGAGCCAGATAGACACAGAAGAGTTGAACTTGATTAGACCACTTGTCCTGATGCACACACAGAGGGCATTCCGCACACTTATTTTAATAACTGCAAAGTCAATTCATACATTTGGTGAAATTATCCAGATTTAAAAAATGAGCATTTGTCAACATTTTCCTCCTACATGAGACCTGTTTCCTGATTTAAGTCAAAAAAGCCACTAAGAAGAGCTGAGATAGAAGGGAGTCATTGAGAATATACTTGCCGTAATATCTGGATAACTGAAGTATTTCATATTTTTCAGGAAGTAATATTATGTGCAGGTGATAATTAAGGTTTGGATGCTTGATGCAGGTAAAGAAATGAACAAATATGGATGTATGTACTTATGGCTGTGTATGTGTGTATACGGGCTTATGTAAGCACATTGCTTTTCTTTTTAAATAGTTCAATCTAAAGAGAAGTTGAATACAGAATTTATTCCAGACAAGGGAACAAGTAGAATGTCTGAGTTTCATGAATTTTTATTATTCACACCTTAGGAAGAGTTAAGCTTCCAGTAAAGCATCACAGGAAAATTGTGCCAAAATGTGTTCCGACAGGAACTTCTTTTGAAATCAGCCAGTGTAATTTTTCCACACAGCATGGCAAACAGAACCTCTGATATGTCCAGGCCTCTGCAAGCTAAACTACTGCAAAGCTGACTTTGGTGCACAGTCAGACCAGCTGCCTCTCGGATACTCCCTGATATGTTTAGACTCTAAGCAAAATGATCACCTTCCTTAACAAGGGTCCCTGCTCAAAGGTAATATTTCAAAACAACAACAACAAAGCTACATCTTCTTGTATCTGTATATAAATGTCCACAGTGACTGATCAATACCTAGATCTTAGAATAATAATAGGCCAATATTTCTTAAGGCCTCAGTAGAAATTCATAGAAAAAATCTTTCTAAAAGTTGAATACTATGACATATATAACAAGATACAGTATAAAATAACTCCACTTGTATTGTTTTGAAATCACTATGTCCTTAATAGAATTTTGCAATATACTTTCAGACCAAACCCACTGCCATTGGGTAAATTCTGACACACAGTGATCCTATGCAGGGTTTGAAGGACTGAGAATCTTTATGGGAACTGAAAGCCTCACACTTCTCTCCACAGAGCAGCTCGTGGGTTTGAACCACTGACATTGGAGGTAGCAGCCGAATGCCTAGGCCACATAACCCAATACTAATTGACTGTACTTGACGAAAATGATCTTCCTGATAAGATTGGCAAACAAAATTTAGTAAATTTCTAGGGATAAATGGATGTATTTTCTGTGTAAGGAAAGGAAATTGAATTTGGAAAATAAAAGAGAATCTAAATCTCTTATTTTTGACATCACAAAGAAAAAACAAAAATCTGAGCATAATTCAGTTGCTTCTTGCTTTATCTTGTTCAATTTCACTCTTTATACCTGTCTAAGGAAAGAAGAAAACAGTTTTATGATGATTCAATCAAAATTCCTGGTTAATAAACTTTATAAAATAAATCAGTTGATACAAAGGAAATGGACTATGAACTCAGATGGCAGTGGATTTAAATCCTCTCTCTGCGGTTTTCTGGCTGCATTAAGCTGCCTTCATAGCTTACTGGTATATTTGTTTTCTTCAAATGGAAGTTATTTTGCCTTCATCACTTTAGGGATAAAATGGATAACATCATTGAGAGGAAAAAAGTAATGTATAGAAAATGTTCTATCTAATTTCTACATGGCTCACAATAAAAATGAATTATTTTTAACATGCAAAATTTTAGCAACAGATTCACATGATAGATACGTTTCTTTTCCAAGTTTGATTTTAAAAACACCCATCCATGTACAGAGTTCATCTTAATGAAGGCAGACTAATATGAAAAAGGATAGTGTTAAGGGTTATAAAATATAAAGAATGTAATCAATGTCTTTGAATTATGCATGTGAATTAAGTAAATGTTTTATTTTCTTTATTGCAACCACAACTTAAAAAAATAACATCTAGTGACATCTTAGTTTGTGTTCAAACGTCAAAGATGTGACAATAGTAACATGTACATATACTCTGATTGTTTATGATTTTTCTTTCCAGTGGAGTCCACTGTTTACCAGCTTATGACCAAATGGTTTTAATCTACCTGAGGGTCAAGGCTTACACTTGTGATGTACATAATAATTTCCATAAATATATCCTACTTATGACGAATAATTATCAATGCATCTTGATTGGATGTTTGATTGACTTCAGACTGAAGACATTGGCAGAATTCTTCTACTCCTTCACCACTAGCTTTGTTGGTTAGTGCATCAATTTGAACGATAGCTTTTTGTTACATCCAGAGCATCAGAAACTACATGAATTTCTGATTCTAAATGGTTAATACCAGTCCATTTCAGCTCAATAATGAGTAGAAGGTTGGTTTTAGGTGTTCAATTTCATTTTTTACCACTTCCAATTCTAGATTGATTGCAGGCATGGGCTCAAGGATGAAAGCAATTGTGAGGACGGCGCAGAATTGAGCAGGTGCCACAAGAACAACATCCTCCTTATCAGTATGACCACCTCCATATTTCCATTTTGAATTATTTTCACAATGCCACAACCTTGCTTGCTGAAAGCCAGGAGGACTTTGAAAACGTGCTAATGCAAATCAAAGACTACAGCCTTCGGTATGACTAGCAAGTCAATGTAAAAGAAACAAATATCTTCACAAATTATCAATGGGCAACATCATGATACACAGAGGAAGGACATCTTGATGTTGCCCAGGATCACATACTGCTTGGATCCACAATCAGTGCTCATGGAAGCAGCCATCAAGTTAGCAAATACCACATTTCATTGATCAAATCTGCTGCACAAGGCCTTTTGAATGGTTAAGAAGTAAAGACATGACTTTGAGGACTAAGGTGTTCCTGACCCATGCCACTGTGTTTTCGGTCACTTCATGCTTCACTTGCATGTGAAAACTAAACCATGCATAAGGAGAAAAGTAAAAGAACGGATGCATTTGAATTATGGTGTTGGCGAACAGTATTGAAAATATCGCAGACATCCAGAAGAAAAAACAAAGCTGTCTTGGAAAAAGTACAGCCTGAATGTTGCTTAAAAGTGAGGACAGCTAGACTTTGTCTCATATACTTTGGACAAGAGAGACAGTCCCTGATCAAGACATCTTGCTTGGGAACGTGTTGGTGAGTAAGAGGAAGAGCCTCAAGGAGATGGCTGACACAATAGGCTCGAGCAGAAGAGTCCTCTATGAATTGGAATCAACTCAACATAACCTGATAATAGCACTCCTATTCACAAATAAAATGGACATGGTAATGCAAAGAATTGCCCCTCTCGTACTCCTTTGGCAAAGATGGAGATGTTATATTGAACTATCGATTGGCTTCCTGTATCTCAAAAGAATTACTTCAAGTCTTCATTTCTCATCTGCTATTTAAAAGGCTGAACCGTGGCTTCCCAAAAGCCATAAAAGGATGATCACACATATATAAAATGATGTATTTTACAAAGATTACATACACAAAATATCAAAGAATAACTCTGTGTATATGTGGTATACTATATTCTACATATGACTTACTATCTAATGGTGGTGTACTGGTATTATAGTTCCATATTGCTACTTTCTGTCTTTTGCCCCCACTCATTCTTCTGTCACAGCTATTACAGTTATTAATTTCACATTCCTGTTCCCCATTTATTTGCTTTCCATCTGTCTTCCTCATAGCTATAGGCACTGTGGGGGTAAGAATCATCATCTCATTACCATTAATGTACATAAAATGTCTTAGAGTAGTGCCTACCACAGTCAAGGCTCAACAGCTATTGTTGACTTCTTCCCAATTGAATTAGCTTAAAGTCTGAAGGAGACCGTCGCAAGGCTGAGAAGATGAAGGGCATCTGCTTTTAATCTCCCCAGCCTGCTAATTACTTTCACTTACAACATGATTTGCTCATTGATTTGAATCATACATGCTGTATAGTTATTATTCAATTTTTCATCAGATCAAAGAGGTAGAAGAGACCTTGAGATATTATTATTGCCGTGAGATACTGCCACTACTCAAAGCATTCAGTAAGCAACTTTTCCTGAAAACCCTGGAGGCCTCCCTCCAGAAATTCAGATTAGGCAAAATCTTGCCTAAAGGGTAGAAAAAGTGTGACATCTCTACATGACTCTAATGCATAACTCAAAAATTAGCCCTTATAAACATTTACTCTTGTGGCACTTAGGGACTTATGGACTTATAATTCGAGTCTGCCCCATCTCCTCTCTAGGAATGAGCACTTTGTATTTCATGTGCTCCGGGGTCTGGGGCTCTGTGGATTGAGATCCAGGAGGGAGAGGGGGCATGAGAGGCCCATGGGATTCAAGATGGAGGCATACTAGGCAAAGGTCAGTGGAAACAGGAAACCCAGGGAGGAAATGGGATAAGTGGTGTTACATTGAAAAGTTTTCAATTAATGAGATGAACCTAAATGTATGTAAATTGTTGAAAGGAGAACTGCCTTGTAAGCCTCCACCCAATTCAGAATAAAATGGTTTTTGTTTGTTTGTTAAGAAAAAAGATGAGTTGAGATAGGTGTTGGGAAGAGAAACCAGACAAAAAGCCCAGGAGAATCACGGGGAGAGGTCTCAACAAGCGAGACGTGTGAAGCGTGGGTTCCTCAAATAGTTCCTCAAACAGGGGGCCACTGATCCCCAAAGGAGTAAATCACAAAATTGGGTTAAAATTTTTGTTCGTTGTTTTAATTCAGGATTTGGATTTCTTTGCAGTGTGGCATTGGTCTGAGAAAGACCACAAGATGGACTGGTTTTGTGGGGGGATTATAAACAAAAGTCTGTAAAATCTTACTGTTCTGTACCACATGGTAACTTGTGGCCACTAGTAACTATTTAAATTACTAATTGTATGACTATTAATATTAGTCAAGGATGAATCCATGAGAAGGGACCCAAGGGAAGAGTATCTAGGTAGACATGCTTTCAATTAGTGTCCTTGTCAGAGGATTGGCTTATTAAAAGTAGAAAGAAGAAATTATGAACCTTATATGATGAAAATGCTCTTTAGTATTAAAAGAGGGGAGTTATTGAGAGGTTTGGGAAAGAATGAGAATCACTGGGCCTTCCAGAAGTAAAATGTTCTGGGTTTGCGTGGAAGAGGGAGGAAATACCCAGAATAACAAGTAACAGTGGAAGAACAATTGGAGAAATTTTAGTCTGACAGCTACCTTTTCTCTCAAAGTGGTTTAAATCATGCTAGCGTGGGCAAGCAAGTGGAAGCTCCAAAAAAGTAAGATTAGTCAGGATTTCATCCAAACTAAATAATATGCATGTTTACATAATATTTGGAAAGGTTACTTAAAATGTATGAAACCTGTGTATGTCATCTATAATGATGATGGCGTTTATTTTCAGAGTTAAAATGGGTTACTCTGAATGCATGATTGCATTGTTGACATGTTGAAAACCTTTGAATTGGAGTAACTAAGTAAGGCACTGGATAAGTTGATGACCCTGGATTTCGTGGCCAAAAATACCCAACTACCCCTGTAGTCAGATCTTGGCATTTCACTTTTGACCTCATGATCCATGATGCATAATTCGATTTCTTGTTGGGTGCCTCAATTTTCCTTTAGGCAACTCTGAAACAAAAACATCAACCTCTAGCAAAAGCAAAATGTTGAAAAAAATCAAATTGGATGCATACCCTTATTGGGAATAGGTTTCCATAAAAGGAAGGCACTTAATGAAAACAGTGTGCTTGTTATATTTTGATTGCTGCATAACACCACATGAATTATGGTATGTATTGAATGGTTCTCTTACTTGAAATATAATGACCCTGTGGAACCTTGGAAACCCCTCCAAGGGAGGTAATATAATCACCCCCATATTACAAATGAAGAAATTGTTTAAATGAAGCCATGTTTTGATTCTGGTGCTCAGAGACCAGATTCTGAGGAGTTTCCCCCCCCATATATAATTATAGTAGCTTGCCTAGCGGACCAAATGACAAAAATAGAAACAGGTAACAGCGCGGATGAAAAATAACTAAACTGCAACAACCAATGAATGAATGACAATAACAGGTAAGCGTCATGTGTATACTCGGAACAAAGAAAGGACAAGAGAATCGAGACATCCTGCTCATGGATTAAATTTTGCTTACCTTATCAATTCTTTTCATGAAAAATGGAGACTACTTAATTTACTATGATATTAGATGTATCACTCAATTTTATTAATGAGCCAAGTGCATAACAAGCTCTACAAGTTTGTAAAACATTTACATTCATTGATAGGATAAGGAGAAAAATGGCAGGTTACAGGCAGGAAACCAAAACAAGTCAGGAAAAAAGAATTTGGAGAATGAGGCAAGCAAGTTTGCCCGCAAGAGTAATTTGAAGGAGGTAGTATTACTGATCCTTAAGGTTGGACAGGGGTTCAAGATCAAGTGAACACTGGGGTTGGAGGTGGGACACTTTAAGGCAAAGGAAGAGCCTGCACAAAAAGGACATGATGCAGGGCTTACAGTCAGTCCTATACCCAAGCCAGACACTGGAAAGAAAGGTAGATATGCACTGTCTTCAGATTTAGGTGGTCACCTGGAAGACAAAGCTGGAAAGGAGAAAGCAAGAGTCATAATGCAGACCATCATGAACGTCATCACCAGACGCCCTGATGGCACAGTGGTTACCTACGAGGCTGCAATAAGCAAGGTCTGCAGTTTGAAACCATCAGCTGTTTTGTGGGAGAAAGATGGGGCTTTCTATTCCCATAAAGAGCTACAGTCTTGAAACTCACAGGAGCAACTCTGCTACCTTGTCCTACGGGGTCGCTTTGAGTTAGTACTGACCAGAGAGCAGTGAGTTTGGGTTTCGTTTGTTTGCTTTGAGTAGAAGAATCATAAGTAAGTTGCATTATCTTGCCAACAAGATAAAAATTAATTAGAGGGAGAAATGATCTCTTCAAAGAATGTTAATTTGCTTGCATAAAATAGATAATCGGAAGATAACATTTTGAAAGGAAATATGATGCTATGGCCAGGTGCCTTCGACTCTGTTCAAACTCATGGGGACCCTACATGGCCAGGTCCTGTGCCATCCTCAAAATTGTCCTTATGTTTGAGCGCCTTGTTGCAGCTACTGTGTCAATCCATCTTTTCGAAGGCCTTCCTCATTTTCACTTTACCCAGCATGATGTCCTTCTCCAGGCACCACACATGGTCACACGCGCAAAATATGTAAAACAAAGTCTCATTATTCTTGGTTTTAAGGAGCATTCTCACTGTACTTCTTCCAAGACAGGTATGTTTGCTCTTTTGAAGTCTACGGTACTTTCAGTATTCTGCGCCCACACCACAATTCAGAAGCATTGACTTTTCTTTCGCCTTCCTTATTCAATGTCCAACATTCACAAACATCTGAAGCAATTGAAAACGCCATGACTTGGGTCATATGTAACTTAGTTCTCAAAGTAACATCCTGGTTCTTCAACACTCTAAAGAGGTCTTGTGCAGCAGATTCACCTAATGCAATATGTTGTTTTATCTCTCGACTGCTGCTTCTGTGAGCATTGATTGCGGCTACAAGCAAGATGAGCTAATTGACCACTTCAATCTTGTCTCCATTGATCATGATGCGACCCACTGGTCCAGTTGTGAGTATTTTGGTTTAGCTTAGAGTGAGTTGTTATCCAGACTGAAGGCTGCAATCCTTGATCCTCTTCAAAAAGTGCTTTGAGGCCTCCTCACTTTCAGTCAGTGAGGTTCTGTCATTTGCTTATCGAAGGGTGTTAGTATTCCTGCCTCCAATCCTGTTGCCACATCCTTCTTCATATCATCCAGAAGTATGTTAGCATCCTAAAAGCATTATTTTAGGAGTCTTCAAATAAGACTTTGGGCTTAAAGTTCCTTTCTTTAAAACAAAAACATCAACAAGGCAGGAAAAATGTACAGCATGTTTAGTCCTCTTTCAGATGCCTGGGACACAAATCCATGATTTGGCTCATTCATTAGTTATTGTCACTGATAATAAAGAGGTCCTCTTGGTGGGATGCATTGTGATCTAGAAGCTCATTCTACCTTCAATACTGAGTTCACCACAGAATGTTAGTGGATGTCAAGTATAGGATCCTAAAGTTAACTGAGTTGTTTATGGGGGTGGGCTGAAGGTCTGTAATGCATATTGTGCAGAAACAGAAATAGAAACTCCCTAGATGGCTCAGATAGGCATCTCTCCTCAAGCCAATTGCAAGCCCTCTCTTGTCAAACGAATACTTGGGAAGGAAAATGAACAAATTCTTTGCAAGCATGGTAAATGGACAAGGGGACAGGGGTGCACAGACTGAGATCTACATATCAACACACCAGGGGTTTCCCACTCGAGGTTTCCAGGATGAATGAAGTACTTCTCTAGGACAGTCATAATGGACTGGCGAGACAGGCCAGATAATGTAAGCGGAGAATATAGTGCTGAATCAATATTGTAAGTTCCACATATGCTAAAAACAAAAACAAGAACAAAACAAACAAACAAAAAAAACCTTTTGGTTTGCCAATTGATTCCCCCCGGTTAGGCTGGTCAGTAATGTGCAGTGGAACAGAATTATGATCTATAAGTCAAGAAGTCTGATTGAGAGCTAAAAAATGGGCTGCAAGAAGCACTATCAATTCACAGGTGGGAACACTTGGGAGGGCAAAGAAATCAGTGGGCTCCTATTTGTGAACCAGCCAGTGACAAGGCTAGGAGGGGGCAGAAAAGAACTTCCTGTGGGGGACAGAGAGCCTTTGATCTCTATGAATCAGCCAGGGCACTTGTGGGAGTTGAGGCAAGTTTCATGTTTGCTGATTGATGTGGAGCCAGGTTGTAAATCACATTGAGTCTTAGCCGAAAGACTTTGCTTTCTCAGTCATAGAAAGATGAACACTTGTAGCCTCTACCTCAAGTATGCACATTGTTCAAATGCACTACAATTTCAGGAATGATCTCAAAATCGCCATCAGTCAGCTCTGCTGAGCTCGAAACACAGAGAATTAGGCACCTGCTACTACGGGGATCATTTTCCAATCGACGTGGTAGATGAAGGGTTTCCGCTCTTTTCAATCTGAGAAATTGGTAATAGGCTTTTTTATCAACATGCTGCAGCCCCCACCTTCCCCCGGACCACTAAAAAGGGTACCCTAACCAAGGGGGGGGGGAATAAAACAAAACAAAAAACCACTGTGGCAATGCACTTGTCACCCACTCGAGTGAAAGCCATCCTCAGTATGCTGGTGATGTTTCTGGCCCTCTGTATTGGGGAAAATGCAATTATTTTCTTTTTGCTTTAGGAATGCCGATCTTGCTATTAGTTTAAAGCTAATGTTATAAGGGAGAGTGAGAGAGGCACAATGTGGTCTCCATGGAGAGTAAATGTATTACCATCGCTGGACCCTTCTTGTAGCTAAAAGGTATAATCTTTCCAGAAGAAAAAATGGCTTACAACCAAACACTGACTAGATATTCAATCTTTATGTTTAAAAAGCAT
>NW_022111336.1:687156-700235 GCF_000313985.2 Echinops telfairi | reverse complement strand
AAAAAAAAAAAAAAAGGATATTAAAGGTCAAAATACTGTCTGAGAAAATAGGTAGGTGAAATGCTGGTAGTCTCACATTCCCGGAATATATTGCCTGTTATAGTCTCCAATCTAGGACTCTAGCCATAATTGGTGGTACTTTAAATACCTATTCTCTCTCCATTTGACCCAGCAATTAGTTGAAGTCCTTCAAGCCAGAAATTTTGTCCTCAACCCTGTTTTAGCCACTGGATCTCATGGTCATGTTGTAGATTTTGTTCTAAATTCAACTGGAAGCATCCATCTTTCTTATGACTATGTAATAAATTCCCAGGACTTTCCTCAGACCCAACAAGTCTTTGATCTTATCAAGCATCTCCAGCCATCCCATCAGCTTTTCACCATCTCTTCCACACTCCATGAGAGCATTTTGCTTGTTACCAAGCACAAGCTCCACATGTATCATTGTAATCATTTTCTTGCACATACTGTTGACACCCCGCCCGCTCCCACTTCTCATACTCACTTGATAAATCTTAAACCCAGGTTACAAATAACTTGCGAATGATTCTTTGATCGTTATTATGCTGCTGAATATTCTAGAAGAATACACATAGTAATTTGTGTTAGTTGCACTTTCAAATCATGGCAACTAGTCTCAACTTGTCTCTTAGTGCTACACAGCCATCATGTATCATTTCTTAGATGACGCCTACTCTTGATCAGTGGTCCTCACACGTATGGAGTCATTTAACACCAAAGCATTGATGCCTGGCACCTAATCCAAGATTCTGGTTTAATTGATCTTAGTTGTAAACAGGGCACTAGGGTTCTCCAGTGAAACTTCTGGTAATTTGAATGCACAGCAAATTTTGAGAACTTCCCATTAGGTGGCTATTTGATTCTCACTTCTCAAACCTATGCCACTCCTCTTTCTTCTGCCTTCGTAGATGACTTTGCTGCTCATTTATCTGAGAAAATTGAAGCCATCAGTAGAACTGCTCCCCAGTCCCGCCACCACATCGGCCCACATGCCCACAATCATGCCCGTCTGCATGTCTTCTTTCCTGTCTTTTGCCCATTTTATGGATCAACAACCTTCATTCCTATTAAAGGCCACGCCTTCTATGTTCTAGAATCCATCCCCTCTCGCCTACTCATGGACATTCCTCTAGCAATTATCCCCACTCTCCTGCATCATCAATTTCTCCCTCTCTTCTGGGCCATTCCCATGAGTATTTTTTGCTATTATTTTCCCATCTTAAAAATATCCTCCCTTGACCCCATTTCCCACCCACAGTTATAACTCTCTTGCTTAGTTCCCCTTAAAAGTGAAACTTGTTTTGTTTTTCTTAGCACTTGAGATTGCCTACAATTCTCTGAATTCCCACTTGACCCAAATCTCTCTTTCAATTATACTTTCACTCCTAACATGCCATTAAAACCGGTGGCATCAAGCTCCGTTAAAGGCTGCCTAGCTGCTAAATCTAATGGTCAATTGTTAGGTCTCATATTGTGTGCCACATTTGCAGCATCTGGTACAATCAACAATTCTTTCCTCCTTGATTCTATCAGTTTGTTCTTATGACTTGAACAGGGGCCCGCCAACTACTGCCTGTGACCCGCATCAAACCTGGTGTCTGTTTCATAAATAAAAAAAACAATGATCACATCATTTTGTACACTTATTTATTACCTTGTTTAATGCAAAGAAAGTAGAGTTGTGTGGTGCCAAGAAAGAGCTTGCATTTCTGGCCTATAAAAAACAAACTAGTTGTTACTTGCCCTTTTTGTGGAAAAGTTTGCCCAATGCTCATTTCTGAGCTTCTTCACTTTTCTCTGTGGTTTCTTCTTACTTCTCTAACCACCATTTCTTAAGCTCTTTGAACAGATCCAGCTCATCATCTAGGGTTCTGAATGTTGAGATGCCCCAAGACTTAGCTCTTGGACCTCTTATTTTCTTCGTCTCCACCCACTGCTTGGATAACCTAACCCAGTCCATTGTTTTAAACATCACCGTGGTGATGATGATAGGCCCCAAATTCCTATCGCTATGTCAGAATGGTGCCGTGACCTATAGATTCAATATTTAGTACATTCCAATGTATGTATAACAATGGTACTATTGTATTCTCATCACTTGTTCCCCTTTGCAGATGCATAGTTGGTCCGGAAGAAATTTATGTTTAAGTGAAATGATATAATTACCTCACTGATTATAGTGTAATCATAAAACAAATTTAGATTCTATCCAGAGAATTCTGGTTCAATTTTCTAAAAAATCCTTTATTTTCTGGTCAAGAAACTAAACCAGAGATACACTGCCTGTTTCTCCAAAATTAGGGGAAAAATTTGGCTCACCTTGCCTAAACCGTTTTCACAGAGTACACCTAAAATTGTTTTTGAATAAACAAACCAGAAGCTAATCAGGTAAAACAGTGTTTTTTTTTTTAAAAAATAGCTATGGTTGTACAGCAATCAGTATAAACTTGAAGTTATGGGCTCTATAAAGTTACAGAGAATCACTGAATTTACAGGATTCACGTTATTTTAAATAATGACATTTATTTATTTATGTATTTTATTTATTTATTTTATTAGTTTTATTAGGGGCTCATACAACTCTTATCACAATCCATACACACATTAATTGTGTAAATCACATTTGTACATTCATTGCCTTCATCATTCTCAAAACATTTGCTCTCCACTTAAACCCCTGGCATCAGGTCCTCTTTTTTTTCTCCCTCCCTCCCCGCTCCCCCCTTCCTCATGAGCCCTTGATAATATGTAAATTATTATTTTGTCATATCTTGCCCTGTCTGACATCTCCCATCACCCGCTTTTCTGTTGTCCATCCCCCAGGGAAGAGGACACATGTAGATCCTTGTAATTGGTTCCCCCTTTCTACCCCACCCTCCCTTTACCCTCCCAGTATCGCCACTCACGCCACTGGTCCTGAAGGGATCATCTGCCTTGGATTCCCTCTGTTTCCAGTTACTATCTGTACCAGGGTACATCCTGTGGTCTAGCCAGAGTTGCAAGGTAGATTTGGGATCATGATAGTGGGGAGGAGGAAGCATTTAGGAACTAGAGGAAAGTTGTATTTTTCATTGTTGCTATATTGCGCCCTGTGGGATTTACATTTTTATGAAACCTCTGAAAAATTTGAGTCAAAGACTCTGCTGTGAAGAGCAGAAAAGAAAGTAATGCTGACTTATGAGTCTAGTCCTAAGTTGGCATACCTACCATCAGTCACAGAAGGTCCCAATCAAGCATCTCTGGTCTACTCAATTCTGGAATTACGATTTCCTTTGCAATCAAGCTGATGAGTTATATTGGGAAAATTACAAATATCCAGCTGCAGTGTTTGGACAGGAAATAATCTTAGGAATCACCAATTTCAGCACATATGCACCATACTATTAACCAGCATGAATATATTTTTAGTGCAGTTTTCAGAAATGATTTAGAAAAACAATTAAGTGTGTATAATACAATGCACTTGTCATAAGGTAATGAACTGAGACGTAAAAGTGTACCATTCGTCCATTCACTCAATAATTCATTCAACAAGTGTTTATGAGCAACGATGATAGGTCCGGTGCAGGGGTAACAAGGTCAGCAGTTTGAACCCACCAGTTGCTCTGAGGGAGACACATGAGGCTTTGTGCTCTCTAGAGGTTTACATCCTCAGAAACTCATGCGGGGCAGTTCTACCCTGTTCTATAGGGGTTCTAATGAGTCAGGATCAACTCAATGGCAGTGAGTTTTATTGGAGTGGGATGATGGGCTCTGATTGTGAGCACCTATGCCATGTGCCATGCTAAGTAAAACAAGACAAGTGGTCTCATCTAAAGAAGTCATGGTAACTTTTAAATGTGAACATTAATAAGTACAATAAAATTGGAGGGTACAGCAATAGGAATATGAATCATGTGCTCTGGGGCCAGTCATGAGCATGAAACAGGCATCAGAGACTAATATCTGATCCGAATTTGATGCCATCTAAATGAAAAAGGACGACAGACACAAGGAAGAAGATGGTTGGGGTGGGAAATCAATGAAGGAACGCTAGCATGCCAGCAGAGCGGGTCTGAATGTGGATCAGATGGGCAAGCAGGCTAGCATGGGCACTAAAAACAACAACAGTGGCATGGGCTCAAGTTAAGGGAACCACGGTACATATATGTATATAAATCCATGTGCTCTATAGGCACAGGACACATTTTAAATTATGTGTCTCTCCTTTGCCTGCACTTTGATCACGGGAATGTTTAACCTATCAGATTTCTTGTCATATCTTCAAAGTACAAGATAGCAATATCCCATTTCCAAAGGAATTTGGAGGGGCAGGGGGCACCAATCATGATATGTACCTAAAAGTACAAGTTTCTTATGAAATGACAATAAACACTAAAAGTAAGGATTTAAAATCCATGTTAAACACTTTGGATTGCATTGAGTAGGCAAAGGGAAACCCTGGACTGTTTTAAAACTAGGCAATGGTTGCTTTAAGACTCCCCTGACACACTGTGAAGAATGGATTTGAAAAATGGCAGGAATTTTGACATTATTATTATTATTACTAATACAATAATTGAACCGAAAAATATAAGTGGCTTTGAAATTAGCTACCTGCAGTGGGTATGAAAAGGAGCGAAGACACAAGATATAATTTGGAGAAAGAATCAATAGGATGTGGCTACCAATTAGGTGTGAAGTTCACTTATTATGCTCTCTGGAGCAATTGAAACTTTAAATGGTTCCAGACTACTCACACACACACAGACAAGCACATACTTTCATATATATTAAATTTCAGAGCACTTTGTTTTTGCTTATGGGTATGTTGGCAACCACTACCCAAAAAATCCACTGCCCTGGAATCAATTCTGACACACAGAGAGCCTATGTTATGGACTAAAACTGTCTTAGAGAGTTTCTGAGTGTACGTATCTTGACAGAAGTATGCCACCTCACCCCAGACCCCACTCCTGAGTAGCTTTGCATTGCTGCCTTTGCAGTTAGCGTTCCTTTTTGTACACACGCCAGTATGGCCTCAGACTGCCTCAAACCCCTCTCCCTTCCCAAACACAAGTAGGTCCATGAAAAACTATGCTCAAACCTGTATGTTCTCTTTACCTTATTCTTCAAACCTACCCACATCCTTGTACTGATGTCTCATTGATTGTTCTGCCAAATGCTAGGTTACATTTTTCTTCGAAGCCTAAATGATTCATGAATTCTTCCAAGACTAATGAGCTCAGTATAAGTAAGATCTAACATTGCCCAATAATTTGGTACTCTATCCGTGTATCAGTGAGAAAACACAGCCAAGCATTGATTATTGCTAATGATATCATAGTACCTAAGCACCTGCAGTCCTTGTCTTGCTCTTGTATGTCATTGGGATTTATAGATTACCTGCTAGAGATTTTTTAAAAGCCTTGAGTAGCAATGGCAACAAACTCCCTTGGATTCCAAAGGAGTGTTTCATCAAGAATTCAGAATTTATTTAAGTCAAAACCATTACTTCTTTTCATCAAAGTATTCTGCTTCAATGGGGAGGGGAAATATCTGAATTTTCCAGTTACTTGGTACATTATAAAAACTTCATGGAACAGTTAGGGGTAAAGATAAGACAGAGAACAAAACCTTGCCTATACAAACAATTTTTGCTTTGTAAGAACAATATAATTCTGCAGTTGGCAGTAGTTAGTTACTGAGATGAATGAGAAATGGGCCATCTATCACTCCTGCCAGGGAAACGCATAAAAAAACATGTCTTAAGAGATTTATTTAATCTAGAAAAGCAGCGTGTCTTAAGTAAATGAAAAATTTAATAGTGCTCTTTCCCGTTTTCACTTAAAACTCCACACCTCAGAGTGGAAATATGGGGGAGTTGAATATGCATAACACATAGAAATATGCAACAGGCATGTATAGATATAGATATAGATTGGAGCTATGTGGCTGGGAAAAATGTGTTGGCTGAAAGGAATAATAAACTGTTACCATTAAGTCCATTCTGACTCATGGAAACCATAAAGGGCGGAGAAGAACTTCCCAGAGGGTTTGCAAGGCTTCATGCTTTACAAATATTACTGGATACATCTTTCTCTGTGAGAGTAACTGGTGGTTTCAAACCATTCACCAATGGGACTCCCTTGAAATGTATATAGTTTTGTTAGAAGCCATAAAGTTGTTTCTGACCCATAGCAACTCTATGCACAACAGAACAAAATATTGGCCGGTCCTGTGCCATCCTCTTAATTTTTCCTATGCTTGAGGTCATTGTTTCAGCCACTGTATTAATGCATCCCATTGAGCATCTTCATCTTTCCCGTTGCCACTCTACTGTACTAAATATGATGTCCTTCCCACAATATATTCAAAATTTATAAGATGAAGTCTCGCCACCTGTGCCTTTAGGAGGCACGAAGGATATACTTTTTCAAAGACAGATTTCCTTTTCCTTATATATAGATATATAGAGACCTGGTAATATTTGAAGGTAAATTCACATTGCAAATGAATAATTTATAGAAATTATTCGAATTGGTTTTCCAATAAAAGGGCTGGTAACTCCAATGTTACTGGTGCATTCATTTCACACCTATAGGCTTAGAGAAACGTATTTTCATTGTTCTGATAGTAAAAGTTACTTAGGCTTAAAAATTTGTAGGGAGTTACATTAAGAATCTTGCAAGTCAAGTTTCTTTAGACTAGCTGAAAGATGAAAGTGTATCTTCAGGTGTAATTAGCATGGGCTTGATAGACAATAGACAATATCGGTCCAATTAATTTATATTTTGATTGAATTATCAAGCTACCCTTGGTGCACCCATTTGGTTATTTTCTAACTTTTTATAAAAGAGTGAAACTTGTTTATGTGTTTATTAATTTCTATGTTTATATATTTGTTGGTAAAAAGAAAATTAAATAAAAGGTTTTAAAGATGAATGGAAATGGTTTTGAAATAAGCAAAAACTGTGTCTAGCCAAAGCCCCAAATATATAGTGCTACAGTACAAAGTTTGTATTCCTGAATACCTGAGAATAAAACAACCCCACTTTATAAGGAAATTAACTCTACGGAGAAAAATAGCTGAAACTACTGCTGTGGCAGTCTAATAGCTACATTTTTTCACCTAGCCTCCTAAAGCCATTCAAGATTATAAACCTAACAAACATCATCACAGAAAGTAAAGCACATGAATAGATGGGATTAGGAAGTCAGTAGGTGGTCAATCAAGTATTATGTTCAAAAGATTCTAAAGACTGGGTAAAAATGCCTACACTGAATGAAAGTAGTTCTATGTAAAGGCAAGCTGGCTTGTAACAATGCCTGGAAATTTAATGTCTTGCTTGGATAACTCAATTTACATCTCCAACCCTCTTGAGACTGAGACTAGAAAGCTAGTATCTTGAAGATGAAAATTCAGGAAGTCGGGGTGAGAAAGAGCAAAATTTAATGGTACAGCAAATGGTCTGGAATGCCCAAATTAATTACAAACATACATTTTTCTCTGTAGATTTTGGTAAATAACTGAACCCAGGCTTGAAAATCATCAAAAATTAAATGCATGTAAATTTGTACCAGTTTTACACCCAGCAAGGTCTACTTTGAAACAGATGTAAGCTCTGTTTTAAGACTTCCTCCTCGCTACAGCATATGCTCTGAACTAGGTGGCTTGACCTTATGGTATGTGGGGTCTTGACAAGCCAAAGTCCAAGGGTAAGTGAGACAGTAGTGCTTCTAGGGTTTCATTTCATGTACAGAGGGGTTCATTCCAAACAACTGATGTTGAAAAGCTGGTCTCTGTGATTAGTGCCTGGCTGCAGGTACATTCTCTCAGTAATGCACTTGTCTTACTCTCATTAAATGCCTTCATGAAAGATCCAGTCAAACAAGGCAAACAGTGCTTTCCGCGGGGAGCTGCTGGCCCACTTCGAGGCAGAGAAGTCAGCTCAAAAGGTTATAGTGGCTACTTTTGGTAATCCCAAAGGTGTGATCTTGAATCAAATTTCTCAAAGGATACAAGGCGATCCTAGATGCTTATGATGAAGACATTGGCGAGAAAACAAAACAGGAAATTGGCCTATCAACATATTTGTTTATTAGTCCCATGCACCTGTTCATTCTTCAACGATAGGAAGGAATGTTCAAAGAGAATGTTGTTCAGAAACATTACCCGATTGATCCTAGAGTCCTACTCTTGCCTCTTCAGACTACTTTTGCTTCCCCCACTCACACACACACACACACACACACACACACACACACAGAATATTAAAGAGGAACATGATCTGAGCCCTCTAGTATGACAAATTACTCTGGGATATAAACACATAGATGGAGGATATGTGGTGAAACAATATCTGGGCATTTTAACACTTTTGTTCAATAAATGTTTCTGGGATTTTGCTGCCATACTCTTTGACTTTCCCTCTTAGGATGGAAGGAATCCGCGATGAACCAGAATTAATTCAAAGGCAGTTGGTTTAAGATTTTCTTTTTCTTGGTTAATGTTTAGTAATTTTTATTCCTTCTGCTGTTCAAATTTGAGAGTGATATAAGTTTAAAGTCTACAATCTATCTATTTCTAAATTTGAAGAGCTGATTAAGATATGAAAATAATCAATGAGTTGTTCATAACCGGACAAAACTAGATGGTGCTAGGAGTTCAAAACCTTGGAGATTTAAATTATTATATGATAGAATTATCAAAGTTATAGCACAATACAACAATAATGTGTAAAGTAAGATATTCATCATACAGCTCAAGGTGCTTCCAATGGATATGAATATAATACACTATATACATTTCCCCTAGAAAGTCCTGTTCATTCCCTCCTTGTGAAATTCTGTTTCACTGCAAGAAACACTATGCTTTCTCCAAGGATTCTATAGTTGTGATTTCAATAATTTCCGTGGTAAAAATGTTAATTCCATTGATTTCCCCTTTAGTATTTCATATGGCTACTTCATCTGCATATGAATTGTGCTCTGACTATGTGAAAATATGGAAGTCTGGGCTGTTCATGGAAAGGCCAGCTGTCGGAACCCACTGTGTGGAAAGGCTTTTAATTCTGACAAGATCCACAACCCTGAAAATCCAAAGGGCAGTTTTCTTATAGGGTCAGGATGAGTCAGAATCAATTTGATGGCAGTGGACTTGGGTTTAGGTTTGACAGAATTCCTGGAAGAAGGGAGCCATTATATTGCTGTTATTAGGTACCATCAAGCCCATTCTGACTCACAGTGATGCCTACGCACAACAGAAGGCATAACTGCCTGGCCCTGCACATAAAATAGATGCCCATATAATAACTAACCAGAGATGATCAAACAACCCACAGACCATTAACTCAAGATGATCTAGTCTACTGGCTGGGAAGCCCATTAGATGTATTGCCTAGGAATTTGTGATTGGAATATTGAGAAATTTGAGATCTCCGCAGAGACGTGAACATGGTAGTTATTATCACAAGGTGCTGTCTAGCTGATTCCCACTCAGGCTGATCACATAGGTACCAGAGTAGAACTGAGTGCCTTATGGAGGGCACCATTTTTAGAAATATGTGGCCAGGCCGGTTTCCCAGGCTCCTCTGTGTGTATTTGAATTTTTAACCTTTAAGTTAACATTGCTTAGGATTTTCTTATGATGGATGAATGGTTAGATAGATAGAAGGCTTTTCTGATAGAAAGTAAATAATTCAATTGTTGCATTGTTAAAATCAATTCTTTTAAATCAATACGCTCTTCAATAAAAGCACATAACACCCCTAATACATAACAGTCAATCACCTCTAAAGAGACATGCAAAGAAGCAAAAAGAAAAAAAAAGAGGAAGTAAAAAGAATGTCACCACTATTGCTGGTTTGGTGTTGTCTTACACGTGTATGCATGTATACATGTAAATATACACATACATATAAATTTGTTTATGTGTAGATTGGGGGTATTTGATTTTTTTCACATAAGGTTAAAATTTGAAGACTAGTTCCATAGTCATTGCAAATTCAAACTTTACTTTCCTTCTGCATGTTTAACTCATAATAAGGTGTGTTACAGAGATACTATGATTTATTAAAGATTGCCCCTGATGACTATAAACTCCTTACATGTATTTTTTCTCATGTTCTCCTCATTGTAGTGCTCTAAGGCAAACCTTGTTAGTCCAATGCTACAGGAAGTCAATGGAAGGATAGGGACTTTCATACAATGAGCCATGTATCTGACCTCCAGACTCGCTTCTCATAAACTCATTATACCTGGTGTCACTTTGAATTTACACCCCGCAAATCAACAATAATGTACACTTCATTAGCTAACTAATACTTTCATACAGTAATAATTAACTAACGGCTTATGGATCTAATAGCTCTTGACTTAGGGTTGTCAGTTTTCTGAGAACATCCTGAAATCATCTAAGAGATTAAAAGCCCATCTACAAGGTTCTCATTATACATGTAGGGTTTATAAAAAAAGTTGTTGCATAAAAGACATTCATAATTACATTCTAAGTAACTCTTGTAAAGGAAACACAACCCCCCTCTCTCTTTATAAGCAAAGGGCATACTGTCTGGCCACACAGCCCTTAGCAAAATCTGAGAAAATGATGCCAGAAGCCACACACCGTAAGTGAAGACAGAGACATCCAAAGACCATCGATCCCCAACCCTTCTCACCAGGCACAAAACACTTGTCTTTGTAAAAAACAAACAAAACACTTTTTGTTCTTTTGTACAACTGAAAATGTGTGAACATATGCTTCCGGGTGAAGGATTTTGGTTCCTCTTCAACAGATAAGGATTGGTCATCTTTTGTCTGATAGATCAAGGTGGTCCATGCCTGTGTAGTAACACTTTCACATACACATGACAATATCTAGCCAAAGAACCGGTGATTTTCACCCTGTCGCTCAACCTCAGGCTGGAGACCTCAAGCATGGTGCCAACAAGGTGCTTACGAATCCGCTACTCAAATTGTCAGCGAAGCCTTGAGAACAAAGAAATCCCTGACACAGAGAGGCTAGAAAGAGAACAGATTCTAGAGCTGGAGACTTGGAGAAGATTTGCAACTTACGGGACAACCCCAAGAGTGGAACTGTAACCAAACTCCAGCTGGCAAAAAGGAATTACCTCCTCCGTTTACCTCGCTGGGTGGAAAACCATTCAAAGGGTTCCCAGTTGGTGAGAATTGCTTGTGGTCACAACGAAAGCTTCCTTTACCATAGTTAAATGACTTACAGGCAGGGATGGGATTCAAAGATTTTCACAACTAGTTCACTGCCCAAATGGCTACCTTCATTATATAAAAGAAGATATCCCGGAAGGTATTTTATTATTTCAACATATCAGAACACTGCCGTTGCGTAGATGAACATTTCCAAAAGGGATGTCCACATTCAGTGGCTGCCCCAAAGCCAAGCTTAGAGAGAACCCTGATTGCAAGCATCATGTGAACAAACGGGTCTCCTCTGAAATCAACACAAATTTAGGTGTCGGTTCTGTCTAGCTGGTGTGAGCCAGCCAAAAACTACCACCCATGATAGGTGTAGCAGAAAGAGACCATGCTTAAGGGAATGAGAACTATGTGCAGAGGCCTGGGGTAGTGGTGGTGGCATTTTGCAAGATGATTTCTCAAATGAGCTGTACTTGTCCTAGTACGTGGTTGAGATCCTTGATCAGTTTGATATATCTTTTTTTATTAATCAGATGATAACACTAAAAGGATAAAACAGCATTCAAACCGTCTTAATATACGGTTGTATCTAAATAACTTTTGAATGTGGTTAATTGATACACCGAACAATAATTTCCACCACAGCGTGCTCGCTTCGGCAGCACATATACTAAAAAAAAAAATGGAACGATACAGAGAAGATTAGCATGGCCCCTGGGCAAGGATGACACACAAATTCGTGAAGCGTTCCATATTTAAAAAAAAATTTCCACCACAGCCTCGCTCACGAAAGACTACCCATGAACAACGGACACATGGGAAGGAGCGGAGCTGGCAAAGGACCACCATTTTGCAAAGCTGCAGCAGGAAGACAATGCAGTCACTATTCGCGTGGTTATGAATTGTTCACGAAATTACAGTTTGCCTTCCAGCACCAACATTTGGCACACTAAGCCACCAGCTCTTCCCAGTTGTAAATGGCATCGGAACACCTCAAGGCAAGCTTCTTGCGAATTCTACTTTTGTCAGTGAATTGGAGGGAGAAGAAGAAAGAAAAGAGTGCAAGTGACTAATAAACAAAGGCTTCAAAACACAAAGCTCAACCATATGCCCCTTCCCTCCCCAAAGTAGAGCCGACACAGTTTGGCCAGTGTAAATACTAGGGATTGGGTTTGTCTCTCTCCATATGTGGTTGGATTTTTGAAAAGCCAGGCATTGTGGCTTAATTACCTTAATATGATTGTACTACCTGGGTTGTTAGGCAGCCTGACTGCTTCCCCCTTCCCAAGGAATCGCAGTGGTTATGTAAGACTTTCATAGCCTGACCTCAGTATGCCAAAAGTTGAGGCACTAAATGCACATGGATCAAATCAATGACTGAATTGTTAAGAAAACAATTCTTTTCACACACTTCTTGCTGAGGAAATTCTATTTCTAGCAGTACTCTTTATGATATGCCTTTACTACATGACTTCCTGGTATGAAGGAAAAGGAAGTCTCACCAGGACACACGTGCTTAACAGTTGCTTTATCACTTTTGTATGAGTCCCAGCATCCCTGATAGAATAATATTGCTGCTTGGGCCCATATGAAAGGTACATGGAAATCAATGAGAATTCTATAGACAATGAACGCAAGGATGTAAAATAAAAGCAAGAGCAAGCCTCTGGTGTTATGCCAGGTCCGTGGCTTGTGAAGGCTTGAAGCCATCCGCAGACACAGCAAATTCATCTTAAAGGGTTAGCTGCCCAAGGAGGTAAAACGCTGAACTGAAATTGAACGAAGGGGGGATTGTTTGTGATTTTTACCCCTTCCAATTTAAGTATATTGCTCAAGGCAAAAGGATTTTTATTTATTTAGGTTGTTATTGTTTTTGTTGTTGTTGGTGGTGGTGGTGGTTGGTGGTG
>NW_022111336.1:677267-686276 GCF_000313985.2 Echinops telfairi | reverse complement strand
AGGTTATTAGAAATTTAGCCTGCAGAGAAATGGCCACCAATATATGTGTTTTTAATGTGTAACACAATACACACCAAAACAGGCTGCCTTAAAAGAAACATTGTGTGCACAGGGCATCCATCCATTAGGAACTCAATGGTTAATATATTCATTAAATGGAAAATATATCCATTTACAGAACACTGCTGCACATAAAGAAAAATTGTCTCTATGTGCAGAAATAAATCTATCTGTGCTTTACCAAAAAAAGTGAATTGCAGAACAGAACATTAGGGAAAAAATAAGAGCCTCTGCCTGTGTAACCCTAGTGAATGAACAGCAGGACAGACAGGCACGTGTTCCCTGTGTTCATCCCTGCACAAAACATATGGTGGCAGCGGAAGGGATGGAAATCTCAGAAAGTTCTTCCTTGCTTTACACCATTCTATACTGATAAACTTTCTTAGCCACTGGCATTTATTTACATATCCAAGAGTATTAAAAAATAGAATCAATGCTTTTTTTAAAAGCATAATGTTATATAGAAATATACATCCAGATGTATAATTCAGTTTCACAAACACTACACAATAAAGGATGCATGGTACAATTATACTAATACCTACACATACAAATACAAGAATATTATTGAGATCTCTATGACAAAAAATTATTACAAATTGTGAGTGGAATTAAGATTGTGTGAGAACTTGGGTTAGGGTGGAAACAATAAGGTGAAGAAGGACTTTTAAGTTTTATTTGGCTGTGTATTCTTCTTTGACCTTTGTATTACTGTCTAGGGGACATGCAGGAGCACTAGTGGTGTTATGGTTATGTGTTGGGCTGCTAACCCAAGGTCAGCAGTTTGAAACCACTAGCAGCTCCTCCTGAGAAAGATGAGGCTTTTGACTCCCAGACAGAGTTACAGTCTTGGATACTCACAGGGGCAATTGTGCCCTGTCCTATGGGGTCGCTAAGAGTTGGAATTGACTTGATGGCAGCAAGTTTGGTTTGCTTGTTTGTTTGAGGGAACATGACTGTTTTTAAACGGAAAAATGGTAAAAAGAGGTTTCTGTATCTCTCCTCTAGAGGAAGGATTTGATGAATTTTCTCAAACATAGTGGGGAGAAAAGTTAATTGTTGAGATATAATATAGGAAGAATGATGAAAATAGGGCACAGAAAAACAAGTCAAACCAACGGTTATAGATGCTTTTGGAACAATATGACAATAGCAATTAAAAGCAATGTTAGAATTAGAAACATAACTACTAACATCTTTCCAGAGAAGTTAAAGGATCCTAATATGAACACATAAGGATTCTCTATTATTCCACCCAACGATCTCCAATGGTGGGTGAATGCCTTCCTAGAGGTTTCATTGACCACTCTCTTGTAGTCTAAGAAGTCTAAGTCTCTGTAGTCTAAAAAAGAAGATAGTGGGTGTTCTATTTTATTTCATTTAAAACTCATCTTCCTTTGTATACATTTATTAATTCTGATGTATTAAGAACTAACGTGACCTATACATGTATTGGAAGAGTAAAGTATGCACCTAATGGATAAAACAATATACACAGATTGCCACAAGTAAGGAAATAGGGCTGGGAGAAGCAAACATGACAGACAGCTATTCCTGTAGCCTCAGAGCACAGTAGGGCGAAGTTCGGGGTTAAAGATGTATATGAGGAGAACCTTTAAACCTATATAGGATCAGGATTTGAGAATAGCTAACTGGGACTTGAGACAAAAGAAAGATCATGAATGAGTATGTCAGGTACCTTAGGAATAATGAGGAATTCCATGTCATAGAAACCAAAGTAGGTCAACATTTGTAGATGACCAGAACAACCAACTCTGTATGTGGACAGATTCGATTCCAGAGAATCTGAATAAGGAGCACAAGCAGAGCCACAGATGTTTGGGATGATAGAAAGCCAATGTAAGCAACAAAAGTAGCCATGAAGTGGTTGTGTATCCCAGTGATCATGTACTCCCTGGCTCACAGTAACAGTAGATAGGATTTTATCTTATTATGGGGCATTCATACACCTATGAAGTCACTCTCTGAGTAATAGCAGTACCAACTGAAGGTGTACAGGATATATTTTCACTAGATACTTAGCACATTTTAATATTTCCCCAGCTACTGAAGATCAAAAGTTGTTTCTTCTAGACCTTACTAATAGTATTTATCTTCGTTTCATTAAAAAAATCCTATTACTCATGATTCCTGTCAGAAAAACAGTCCAATGATGGTAACAAAATGTAAAATGAACACTTAACAAATATTAGAGAATTCTAACTTGTCTAGTAGATGTGTGATCATTTCAGCATAAAAGTATGGAAATAGGTCTGGTTCTGGCTTTTTTGTTGTTGTTGAAGATATAATTTCATTTCACTAAATTTCGTTTGAGCAAAATAGCCATACTATTGAAGTAAAAGACAGCTTTTGATACACTACTGGTATTTCCTATGATAGAGTTGGATGACTCTAGCCAAAATGGCTATGTCAAAAGAGATGATTTCCCTTTGGGAAATCTGAGATGTTGAAATAAATGAAAATGCCAAACTATCTCCTCCTAATGCTTTTTAAAGTTATCATGAAATCGTGAGAGAAAAGTTATTTCCCAGGGCATATTCAATGAGCAACAGGAAAAAGGTCATTCCTGATTTTCCCAGGGATCTCTCTGGACATGCATAATAAGAGTCAAAACTAAACACTGCCATCAGATCAGTTTGACTCATAGAGACACTAAAAGTTTCTGAGACAATTTAAATCATCATGGATCAGTTTCTGAATGCCCTGTTTGCCAGGGTCTTTCTATGTGTTTTATCGTGTCCCTTTGTCCCCTGCCTTCCCCCCACTTAAGCCACAGTACAAATAGATGCAGGCATGCCGTTTTATGTACCGAGACATAAAGAAAGGGTATTTCATCAATTAAGCTAATTTACAATGAAGTTAAAGAGCAAATATATAAAACCACAATAATTTAAATAAAATATTTTCTGCTAGCAATAAAAACCAGATTTAGCACTGCAGAAAATCAAATCAGTGACTGATAGATTGAGAAAAAAAAGATCTAAAAGACAGAGCAAATGAATAATCTTTTATGTTAAAAATGTAAATGCATTAAGGGTATAGATTCCAATGACACAATGCACTATCACAGGGCTTGTTTCGCGAGAAGGCAAATAATCACATGATGCACTGGGTTAAGTGATGGGCTACACAACAAGGTCATCTCCAGTTCAAACTCACCAGCAACCCTGTTACTGAAAGATGAGGCTTTCTGTTCTTATAAAGTTTTATTCACTGCTATCAAGCCAATGCAAACTCATAGTGACCCTTTAGGACAGGATAGAACTGTCCCTCTGAGTGTCAATATTTTTTGGATGTGACATGGTCATCTTACATGCTTGCATAATACTGCTGTTTGCATATCATCCTAGCTGTTGGAACCTAATGTCCAGAAGTGAGGAGTGGATGTGCTGAGCAATTCTTAAATAAATAAGTGGACTTTCTAGAATTTAAAAAAATTAAATAATAGGGGATGGATAACTAAATAGGCATTCAGTGTTCCCCCCAAAGTAAAACATATAAACAAAGAAACAATCATACCAAATGGCAAGACATATCTTATATATATTTAACATTTATATGACGAGCAGTCTTAAAATTTACAATATTTAATAATGTAAAATATTAAAGTCCTTAATACACAAACAAAACGCCCAAAACAATAAGGCCCATGAACAAAAAAGTATAAAGAATATAAGCCTAAATCCTAGATAAGAGAAATGTGTTTCTAATTAACATAAATATATTGTGAATATCAAACAAATTAGTAATCAAATAATTTGGAAGTCTAACAAATAATATTTTGGGGGGCAAATGTGAAAATAATTTGAGCACTTAAATGATGAAACAAACTAAATTTGTTCAACATTGATGAAATGGTATTTGATAAGCATTAAGGCTGCTAATTACAATTAAGAGACTCCTAATAATTAGGAGTCAATAAAAAGATTTATGTCTAATGAGTATTATTACTTATAGTAGCGAATAACTAATACATAATACTATTACTTATAGTAAGGAAAAGTAATAAAGCATTATGAACATGAAATAATGCAAAATTATTAAAACTGTTATTTGAATATTTAATATTAACAAATGCTCATTTACATGTAAGGAGTAGGCTATGCATAGTTTGTATCACATGATCCAAATAAATGAACAGAAACATACTCATAGAAAAATAATGTGAAAGGTATACAGCAAATGCTAATTAAAAAAATTCTTGTGTAAAAATATTCTGAATTATTTTAATCATCTGTCCTTATTTTCCTTTTCAAAAACAACAGTACCTTCTTTGGTTTTTAAAATATGCTAAATGTTATATACTTCTCTAAATCTTGGTGTCACCTACATTGTGTAAGCTATTGGGAAATGACTGCAAAATTATTATAAACACAGTACAGTCTCTCTTCTGGGTGGACAGGTAACCTATTTTTGCTGGAAAGTACCTGGGAATGGACACAGGTCACTAATTGAGACTTGGGGTACATTTATATCCAGATCACTATAATAAATTCTTAGAATAAGATTCCACATAGCAATTGACAGCTCTACTTTAATAGAGAAAACCTTATATTCAGATATAATATTCTATATTTTATGCATTCTATAAAATTTAAATGTGCAAATTATGTTTATGAGGTCACAGAGTCCTCACAATTTAAAAGACCTGTTTTCGGAGAGCATAGTAGTTGACAAAATAAACTAAAATGAGATTAATTTAATCCCAGGATCACAAAGTCTCAGCCATAGGAAGAACTTGAGGAACTATATTGCTCTCTTTTTTCTAGAGAAGTATGATGATCTGTTTAAAGTTGAAATGCAAACGGAACAGAGATAGAAAGTAAACTCCTGCTTTGCTGAGTCACAGGCCAATGCTCATACATCTTGTGTATGAAGGAAATTACATGAAACTAATGGCCTAGTTAAAGATCTAAGTGTTCATATATTCTGGAGTTTTAAAATGAAGAATACTGAGATTCAAATTTCATCCCACATCAATTGCATTTCTCTGGGGGTGGACAACTGACATTTATCAGTGGCTGAAGATTTGAACATCACAGTAATAAAAATATTTGAGCTAACAGAGTTTTATGCACTATACAAATATGATCATATTTTTAATATAAATTTAATTTGATTATAAAGCTTTCTTCAACATATTCAACCTCTCCCCCTTGTTGATTCATGATGCACTTTCAGATCTTGAAATAATGTAATGCCAATTAAAATTTTTTTATTGTGAATTTTGTCAACTTTTTACAGGGCAGATCATTTGTTTTACATTCAACAATGCCTATGCATTTGGTTTCATCTAATCCATTATAATCCTCTCAATGCATAATCATTTATCCTACTTCTACTTGTTTTCTATTTCCATTCCTCTTTCCTAGGGGAGCCACAGTGGTGTAATGGTTACACGTTGGGCTGGTAGCCATCAGTTCAGCAGTTCGAAACCACCAGCTGCTACTTGGAAGAAAGATAAGACTTTCAACTTCCTTAAAGAGTTACAGTCTTGGATACCCACAGAGGCAATTCTACCCTGTCCTATAGGGTCACTAGGAGTCAGAGATGATTCCATGGCAGTGACTTTGGTACTTTTAGTTGTTTTTGTTTTTCCTTTTTTTTTCCTCTTTTCCTTTCCTAATCCTCTGAATTTTGTCCTTGGGCAAACACGGTTTTTTAAATTTTAAATTTGCTGATTATTCTATGGTGTGCCTATCTCATTAGTGTTATTGTTCCCCATATAGGCAAACACGTTTATCTGGCTGAAAAGAGAGTCATGGTGGTGAGGGAAGTTCCAGACCTGAAAGGTGACTGAGGGACATAGTCGGGGGGGTTCCATGGGTCTCTAAGTCTGGTCTTTTTATGATTTTGAATTGTATTCAACATTTTTTCCACATTTTTCTGCCACTCAACCCAGAACTATCTAATATCGTTTTCAGAGGAGTTGGCAATGGTAACAGATCACCATTTCATTCTTTTGGTCTCATGGATGAGTATACTGATGTTTGTATAATCCTTTAAACCATTAGATTAATTAGATTAATTTTCCCATCCATCTTTCATCTGGAGTGGGACTTATAGTTACAGGTGAGACAACCAACCAAGAGGTTTAAGGCACCACTGGACTGAACAGGGTGGGATGGAGAGTTGGAGTGTGTGTGTGTGTGTGTGTGTGTGTGTGTGTGTGTGTGTGTGTGTGTGAGACAGAGACAGAGACAGAGACAGAGACAGACTGACAGAGGATATTTTTATATGTGTATTTATCTTTGCTGAAAACATATCCATGCACGTGGTTGAACACACAGGGGGAATTTTGATGAAAACTTCTTGGACATAGCCAAAGACCGTGAGTGAGTCAGCTGCTGGGTGTGGGGTCTCAGAGCTTTCTTAATGGATGGCACTACAGTCAACTGGCATAACGCAGTTCACAAAGGCAATGTTATATGTGAGGAAGCTGCTAGTTGATGGGTATATGTGTTGGCTGTCCTCTAAACGCATATATTTTCTGAGGATCCACTTTAAAAATACCTGTTGTTAATGATTTGGCATTAGAAGTAAAGAAGAAGCTCACTCCAGTATAAAGTCAGAATCATTTTAGTATCATGCTTCTGTATTGATTACGGAACAGCTTACAGGCAATTTATGGTCCACTTCTGGACAGCCTCCTTTCTGTCATCAGCTTTTTGTCTCAGTACTGTGTCCCAATTCCCTCAGCTATTTATTATCACCTAGTATTGTATGTATTTTTATAAAGACTCTGCAATCCATTTGGGAACAAGGGGAAGGCATAAATAAGTAGTCAAGCAAACAGTGAAAATCTTAAATGAATATTTTCTCTAGTCTCTAAAAGTTCAGAAATCTCTATTACTCTCAAGAATGGAGACTATTCTGAATGCAATAAAACATATTGGTTTGGTAAATGCCAAAGTTTGCATAATTGTATGTCATCCAGATTAATAAGCTTAAATCCCATTTCTTCTCCCAGGTAAACCTGTTAAAACACGGTTGGCTATCTGATTAGCCAAAATGGTTGTAATATAAATTATTTTAAGGTTGTTTCCTTTTCAAAATGTTGCTGAAATTTTGCACATAAAACTTTAATTGAATATATTTGGATATTCCTTGTATTATTCATAATAAGTAAACACCATCAATTTCACATAACTGGCTGCTATATTCCATTTTCAAGAGGCCACACTGAATTCAAATGAGCTGAATTGAACAATTCAATATACCTACTCAATAAATTTGTTTTGTTTTGTTTTATTCTGGAGTATTAAAATAGTACTTCAATTTTATAAGGAAAAACTAAAATCTATTATATGGACCAAGAAAGCAAGAAATTAAGCCATAACAATGACCTTGAATTATTGTATTAAAGTGTTAATAATTGGAGTAAAAGTAGTCCACATTTTATTATGATTCCCACTTTTGTTCTTCTGAAATTACATCTTGGAATATAGTTATGTTGATAACGAATTAAAAGCCAAAACAAAGTGAGAGGTGTAATGATATTAAAAATTGACCTTGTTTAAAATCCTTGACACGTTAGCTACTGCATATCTTTATGAACACAGTTTTCCCTATACAAAAGAAGTAAAGATTTTGTGTTTGCTTCAACTCAAATACATGAACATTCATTTCCTTGTTTTGAGTGATTTTAGCTTATTGTATTACATAATATACGACCTATATTTTCTCCAACTGCAAAAGTTAAAAATAAAAACAATGGCTTTTTCATGACAGAAAAAGGAGCCTTGATGTAGTGGTTTATGAGTTGGGATGCTAACCACAAGGTCAGTAGTTCGAAAACACCATTTGCTCCACTGAAGAAAATTGCTTTCTATTCTGATAAAGTGTTACAGTCTGGGTAACCCACAGGGCAACTTCAATTCTGTTCTTAGAGTTGCTATGAGTTGGAATTAACTCAATGGCAGTGAGTTTGGTTTGGGGGTTGTGTTTTCTTTTGGAGGGAGGGGGTACTTTGAATGGCAGCAGGCTGGCCTATATGTCTAAATCACTTAATTTTTGAAAATGTATTTTTGTTATTCGACAGGACAGGTTTTTAGGAGCTTCAAGGTCTTCTTGGGAAACATGAAATTAAAAGAAAAAGGAATTTTTCCACCTATCTTTTGAAACCCCCTCATACAATAAAGTTCAGCATATTCTCCAACTTATGAAATAGCTGTGTTAAAATATAAATTTGGAGTACAGAGAATTTGACTTTGCACAGTCATCAAACATATCTGTAAGTGCAGGAAAATGAGCACTTGGACGGGGAAGCTCTGTACGGTATTTCCTTCTTCAAGCTATTTTGCAGCTACTATGAACCTAGGTTCTGGAATAGGATTTCCTGGCCTAAGTCGTATTCCTGACTTTGTGACCTTTGGGACCTTGTAAATATACTTTCATCTGTGCTTCAACTACTTCATAAGTAGTAATTATGAAATGTAATAAATAGTATTTTCTTCATGGTTTGATATAAACTCGATCATATCATGTATGAAGGTACTTAGAATAGGACCTTGTAGGAAAAAATAAACTCAGTACAAATTAGCTATCATTATTTCATTTCATATCACTTTAGCCTTATGTATAAAAGATCATGAGAACATATTTTAATATTCTAAGTACTGAACACAGTCCACCTGCATTGCCTTTTATGCCTTATAACATCAAAACTTGTGTAGATTTAGCTTTATTTAAGAAAATGAAAGAAGTGAATATATTTAAGAGGAAAGACACTGATTCAGAGATGAACTTTTATTTTCATTTCTAATGTATAAATACTATAAATAAAAATTGACTAATTTATTGTTAATATTACAAAAACATCTTTTTAATATTGTACTGATAAGTGCTGAGAGTTTATTGTGCCAGCCTGGCAGATAAACACAAGTGGGATTAACTGAAGGGCAGAGAGATAAATGGCTTGGTGAGCCT
>NW_022111336.1:667283-676933 GCF_000313985.2 Echinops telfairi | reverse complement strand
CATTTCTTGTTATATATCTAATTATCTTTATAAATAAATATATTAAATTATCAGCAATTTGGTTTTATCTCTCTAGAGAACCCTGTCTAACACAATTGCCCTCACCACTTAATAATCCTAAATGGATTTTATTAATCACTGTAGGTTACTCACTGGCTGCCATAAACTCCATTCTGACTCATGGATTCTGAAGGACTGAGGATAACTGCCCCTGAGGGTTTCTTACACTGTAGATCTTGATGGGAGCACAAAGTTTCATCTTTCTCCAGCCACAATAAGTTAATCAATCTACTTTCTATATTAAATATTGTTAAACATTGGTGTTCTTTTTTTCTAAATAATTCAAGTCTCAAATGGAAAGACCAAGTATCAGTTATATTATGCACTGATCCTCAAGTAATATTTGAATATGATTAATGTAAATAATAATATTATTAGGAAGAAGATAGGTATGTTAGGTTTTTTGTGCCAATATGGCACCCATACGAACTTGTGGGTGGAGTTTAGCCTATCAATAAGGTCACAGCTTGATGAGCTCTTTTTGAGGCGCAACCATGGTAAATGGCTCTTTCTCCCTGATGGTCGGACTAGAGCATTACCTGAGTTAGATGCCCTGCCTCTACATGTGCAATGTGCTACCTTTGGGCAGAATCAACCCATGGACTGTGGTGGACCATGTTACTTTGTCATACTGTTCCATGCCTTGGTGCTGCCCTACCTGCAATCAGCAGGCCAACTCTGCTTGTCTTGCCACTGCTCCAGAGGACACTCCCCCCCCCCCCCCACGGCTTCACATCACTACACCATGAAGCTCCACCATGACCTGCTTCACTATGCAGAGCTATTGGCCTCTGCTAGGCCTTGACATCACATCTTCCTACTGTCTTCCTCCTTGCTCTTGGACCAGTGGGGTGCATGATTTGGAAGGAACTGCAGCATATTACCTGTCCCATGAAAGTGAGGTGAACTGAGCTCTCTGTAATGCTGTGTGGACTAATTTGCTGTTGTATTCCTTTTCGCTATATAAACCTAGTCATTATATATATATATATATATATATATATATATATATATATATATATATATATATATTCATAAGTGTCATGATTTTGTTTCTTTAGAGAATCTTTCTGAACACAGCAGGCAGAGACTTGAACATTTTTGTAAAGGGGAAGTTCCATGAAAGACGTAAACACCTGAAAAAACATACTAAACAAAATGTAAAGAACGTATTAATTCTGAAATATAAAAGAGGTACTAGAGAGCAGTGTTAATACCACTACAAAATTTTAATCGTAAGAATGGCGATGTTAAATGTGCAAGACTGTTATAAGTAGCACCTTATTTATCCTCATAATAATTTGAGATATACTAGAATTCTGAGAAGATAAATAACTTGCATAAGGAATAGAAGTGGGATCCAGTCCAATATTGCCTGACTTTCATGCCATCTTTTTTACTGTCTACCATATGCTTGCCTTACAACATTTTATAAAATAATGCCATTAAAAAACACACTCACAATGTCCTTTATTTTGCTGTTGCAATGGCCATACTTTCTCTTCTACCACAAACAATGAACAAAAGCTATCCAAGTGTCTTTCTTTCTCCATCTGACCTGCCAGGAAGCTCGGATGCCCAGTTCCATTGTCCTTGTCAATAACACTTTAACATATTTTCAACTGTCTTAGAAGGAATGGCAATATAACTTACTCAATAAGGAATATGGAATAATCCATTAAAAATAAAGTAGAATTCAGATTTCTGAAAATGATTCCAATAAAACCTCTAATAAGACTAAGTTGATATTGGCTCTGTCTTTTAAGTATTTAAGTACATCAAATTGGAATAATGTGGGTTCCAGACATCACAATGATAATTTTCAATTTTCAAATCATAAACAGCAGCCCTAAATTGTTGATATTCTATAAGATACTAAATCACTAAATATTGATATTTGATAAGGAACTAATTGGCGAACTTCTTCTGGAAAGGGTCAGGTAGTGAACATTTTCAGTTTTGCAAGCTACCATCTCTCAACTCTGTTGTACCACTTAAGCGACCACCGTGAAATAGTATGACAGAATTTTCTAAGACAAATGATGTATTCATTGTAAATATCCTTCTTGAACAACATAAATGGTGATGAGTGAGATCTACACTGGGCTGCTAACCACAAGGTCATCACTGTAAACCCACCAGCTGCTCTATGGGAGAAAAAGATGAGGCTTTCTATTCCCGAAAAGCTTTACAGTCTCTGAAACCCACAGGGACAATCAATTATGTTTTGCAAGTTGGAATCTACTCGATGGCAGTGAGTTTGGCTTCAATACCAGACACCATCAGTCAGAACAAGGCCCAAGGCCAATATGGACCAGACCATTCATTGCTCACATGAAAATATACGTTGAAACGGAAGAAAATTAAGTTAAGTCTGCAGGATCCAAAGTAGATTCTTGAGTATGTCCCACATGAAGTTAGAGATCAATTCAAGAACAGAGGCAACTTATTGGACACTAATGACCCAAGAGCAGACAAGCTATGGGTATCATACATGGGCAGGGGGGGGGTTGTTAACTGAAAGACAAAAAAGGACAAAATCTATGTCGGAAGTGACCCTGAAACTTGCTCATGAATAGCTAAAGTGACCAGAAGCAATGGAGTAAAACAGCTCACCCGAAGATGACAAAGGGCTTCTCAAAAGGACAGGGGGAAGAATGACAATTAAATTTGCAAGACTTGGCATTAGAAGTCCAAAGGGGGGAAATATACTTGGCATTTCTTCAACAGGAAAAACTGAAGAGAAAAAATCCCACCACAAGTAGAAACATTGAAGGGCAAAAGTGGAATGGCGCAGGCTATGTAAAAAGACAACAGAAGGAATATAATGAGTCGCTACATCAAAACCAAGTTGGTTACAGTTGAAACATTTTCGAAAGAAGTCCAAGCTGCACAAAACACATTGGCAAAAACAGAGCTCCAGGACTTTAGAGAATACTTGCTGAGATATATCAACAGAATCATGCAATGCTGGAGGTGCACGTGTGCCTAGGCCATGAAATTTGGAAGGCAATCCCCTGGCCCAGTGACTGCAAGAGAGTCATAGTTGCACCCATTCCCAAGAAAGCTGATCCAATGGAATAGGAAATGATCAACTACTACCATTAATAGGACAAGCTAGTAAATTATGCTGAAGACAAATCAGACATGAGTTTAACAGTGCAAGGACAGGGGGCTACCAGAATTTCAATCTGGAGTCAGTAGAAGGAATGGGAGTAATGATATTCCTGATGTCAAATGCATCTTCATGGCAAGCAAAGAATACCAGAAAGATATTTCCTAGTGCTTTATTGGCTATGCAAAGGCCTTGTGGATCATAGAAAATTGTGGATAACCTTGAGATAAATGGTAATTTCATTCAGAACAAGTACATAGACTAAGAGGCAGTTGTTTGAACAGAAAAATGGGACACTGCTTGGTTTTAAACAAGGAAGGTGTGTGTCATGGTTGCCACCGTTCATTATACTCATTCAGTATGCATGCTGAACAAAGACTCCAAGTGCCTGCATGAAAAATGTGGCATCATGATTGGAGGATGATTCCTTAATAAACTGTCATATGCCAGTACCTCAACCCTTGCTGGTGAAAGCAAAGAGGAAGCTCAAGCACTTATTGATGAAGATTCAACACTGCAGGCTCCAGTATGGAGGACACTTCCACATATAGGAAATGAAAATCCTCACAACTGGATCAATGAGCAAAATCATGATAGATGAAGAATATATTGGAGCTGTCAAGATTTCATTTTACTTGTGTATACAATCAGCATGCACAGAAGTGACAGTCAAGAAATCAAATGCTATATTTCAATGGGCAAATCTGCTGCAAAGACTGTGTAGGGGAAGTAGAATTTTTTAATATGGCTCTTTGAGCCATGTCCCCACCACTCGTCTGTCAGTTTGTCATCCTGTGGTGGTATATGTGATGCTGGAAGCTATGTCACTGGCATTTCAAATAGCAGCTGGGTCACCCAAAGTCAACAGGTTGCAGCAGTGCCTCCAGCTAAGACTACAAAGAAGGGAGAGGCTGTGCACTTCAGAGGACATAGCCACGGAAAACCCTTGATGAGATGGCCTGCAACAATAGGCTCGAACAATTGTGAGCATGGCGCAGGACCAGGCAGTGTTTAGTACATAGCATCGCTATGTGCGGGGCCGATTCAACTGTCTGTAACAATGACAACGTAAGTCATGTCTCTGTAACTCTCACCAAATGATTGAGGGGGGCTATGCAAATAGGGCATGTGAAATACTGATAGAGGGGCTTGGTCTCTTTTATTTGTCATTCTGCTTTGAGAGCCACCTCAGAATCAGGAAGAGAGAGAGTTCCTGGGAGCATTAAGGAAAAAGAATCACAAGCAAAGCAGGTTCAACATCCCTGCCTGAAGTGGCGGAGGCAGCGGAGGCCGTGCCAGGATAAGGCCACAGGTCAAGGCAAGAAGAAGAGAAAGTAGAGCAGAGAAGCGGTGCCAGATTTAGAGACTGTGAGGCAGAGAATCAAGCAGTCTTCCTGGTCCATGGATGCAAAGGCCAAGGTATCATTGAGGCTGAGAGGCCGAGGACCAGAGAGAGGACCAGAGAGAGAGGCTTGGTTACTGACTGAAGAGAGGTATTGCTTTGGACCAAAGCAACCTTAATATTTTCAGATCCGGGCTTGTGGTAACTTGTTAACTTCCCTAATAGGCCCCCCCATAATGGTGGATGTGTCTGTAAGTTCTATGCGGGCACTATGATGAATCATTGGGATCAGAAGCATGTAGAGTGTCCTGGGAAGAATGGTTGGTGTCAGAGTGGGGTAAAGAGAGATGGAGGGTTTGCCATATTTCCACTAACCCTGCGTCCACGTGACTCTGCACCCACTGGCCTGTGATCTTCCTGCAGCTCACTTCACGCCTTTCTGTGGCACCAGCCTGCAGCTACATAAGTCGGAAGAGGGTTCTGGAGCCGTGGAGGTAATAGGGTGCCTTCTAGAGATAAGGTGACTTTTTGAAAGGAAGCTCTTTTTTAAATATAGTAAAAAGAAAAGGATGGAGGTGGAGGCCTGTCTGACCTCTGTCATGTGGCAATCAGTCTTGGACTCAGGAGAAAGAGGGATTTTCCTTCTCCCTCATGTAGCCAGAAGAGGTCAGATTTGGCTCTCCCCCACCCATCCTATATCAGTTCCTGAGAGCTTTCAAAAGTGCTATGAAATCAAGATGCCACTTTGAGGACTCAGGTGTGCTTGACTTAGCCATGGTATTTTCAAGCGCTCCATAGGCATACAAAGGTTGCATGGTGAATAAGGAAGATCTAAGAAACGTTGATGCATTTGAATTAGAGTGTTGACAAAGTATATCAAATATATCATGGACTACCAGAAAAACACAATTTGTCTTGGACCAAGTACAGCCAGAATGCTCCTTGGAAGCAAGAAGCTCAAGAATTCCTTTCACATACATTGGACAAGATATCAGGAGGGATAAGGAGTTGGGGAAGGACACCATCTTAGGTGAAGTAGTGGCTCAGTAAGAAAGTGGACAGTGTTCAATGAACTGGGTTGGCACTGTGGTCGCAACGAAGGGCTCACACCTAGGAAGGATTTTGAAAACGGTGTAGGCCAGGACAGCGTTTCCTCCTATTGTAGATAGAATTTCTAGGAGCTGAAACTATCCCAAGGACACCTAACAATAATAGGTCGAGACTAATTATTTCATTCTAATATGTATTAAGATTTATGGTAACCGTGACTTCTATTGGGGCACACATTGAATATTGACCACATTGTTGTCAAAAGAGTTCAGTGTTAGAGATGTTTTACATGTGTCATGTCAAATTCAGTTCACACTTCAATGTAGATGATTAATCAATCCCTTTGTCAAGTGGAGACCTTAAGCTCCAGTTTCATTGTGGGATGTGTTGCGTTGCAAGATCAGCAGTTCAGAAACCACCACCTGCTCCATAGGAGAATGATAAGGCTATTTATTCCCATCAAGATTCACCCTCTTGGAAACCCTATCTAGAATCGCTGTGAGTCTGAATTCACTCAATGGAAGTGGGCCGGGTGGATGAATTCAAGAAGTTCTGGTGGTATAGCAGGTTCGGTGTTGCCCTTCCAATCACAAAAGCAGTGTGGTTCAAACCAACCATCCGCTCCAAGAAAGAAAGCTAAAACTGCCCACTCCTATAAAGATTTAGAATTAAGGAAGCCCAAAGAAGCAGTTCTATTCTGGCTTATAAGGTCACTCTGAGTGTAAATCAACTGGACGCCAATGTATTTGGTATTGTTTTTTATCATGGCTAATGCTACCCAGCAAAATATTGACAAAGCTCACTTCCACATTTGGGGATCTGATTCCATTCTGCTGCTTTCTATCTGTGAAGCAACCATTGTTCTTTGTTTCCTGCGGATTGGGATAAAGGGATTCTGGGTAAAGATCAAGCTGGAAACATTTCATTTTGATCAGAGCGAGGACCAGATTGGATCTGAGGGAAAGAACCAAGAAAAGTCTCCTGTCCTCTCACACTTTGAGGAGGCTGAAAGCAGAAAGAAGCCAGAGATTCCGAGCTTGTGTACCTGGACATAGATTCATTAGGACCTTTGGTAAAATGAAATGAAAAAAGGAAATGCATCAAACAATTGTTAAATAGTAACTTGAATAAATGGAATGCTGAATCACAAACTGCATCTTCCATTCCTATTCTATTGGAAAACTGCAATTCACAGCAATGAAAATTAGCATCCAGCTCTCCCACACCTCACCACACATCTGCAAGTGCATGCATTTCTGTACACACGCACACACACACATACACACACACCTGACTATGCATTGCTAAGGAACTCTACTCCTCTCATCAAGCAAACTTAGTTTTGAGTCTTAGAAACTCAAAATAGACCAAAAGCATCATTTAAGCAAGCAAGGGAATTGAATATTGCATGGTAAGAAGTCAAAAGGACCATCCTGATCATCTACGTTGCGTGTGATTCATGCTTGCTTGACACAACTCTGTCAAAGGTGAGCACTTATTAGCCTTTACTGGTTTTCTCTTGCTGCTCCTCAGTGTACAAAATTGTTACATGTGGAATAGAACTGGCACTGATAAATACTCATTGAACTTTGGGAGGAAAAAGGCAGTGTGATAAATATTAGCACTGTGCTTTCTAGTAAGTGTTGTCATGGCCCTGTTCTTTACCACATCGAATACTGCAGATCAACAAAATCTATGGACACGGCCTGCAAGGGGCATACTAAATAGTAAAACATTGAGAGTGGAAACCCTGTCTTGCTCATTTTTATGTCCCTAATCTAGCACAGTGCCTTGAATGTAGCAGGGGCTCAATAAATATTGTTTGGAATGAAATGGGAAAATCTATTAGAAATTTAGTGTGCAAGAATTATCATACAATGAAGGATAAGCTTATTCTTCTTTAATAATAATGGCCAACCTCAAAGCTTACAAGGTACCAGGGTGCTTTCCTTAGGTCATCTCACAATATTTTCTCATGTTTTAATGTTCACAGTAACAGATAAGGAACTTGAGAAACTGAAAATGTATGTAAATTTTCTATAAGTATATACTTAATAGTGGAACCAAGATGTAAAAATAAGCAACATGATTTCAGAACCACAATGAAATCACTACATTCTATTGCTCTCCATTAGAATTTTAACATACAATGAGGCTTTGACTTAGGTCAAGTGAGGTAAAATATATTATAAAACAGTGGATGTGGGGGAAAAAGACACCATAAAAGGACATTATAGAGCCATTATTTAAACCATCTTTCAGAAACATGACCCCTATTTTATTTTCATTTTATTTTAAGCCTGATAGAGCATTTTGTACTCGTGTAAACCATCGGTAGATTATAGTAACCATATACCTCATATATCACCCAATTATAATTGGTATGCCATCTACATGCTTGTCATATTTTATATAAAAACATCCATATTGTAAGTTGGTTTTTGTGGGGCTTTGGCGCCAATTGTACAACACTGCCACCTTATTTTCCTACATTCACTATGCCTATGCTTGTCTGCATGTTGCTAGCTTCAATTTCTATTTCTGGTCACATGGGAACTTCACTTAAGATAGGCGTCATCAACTTAAATCTGTGGAAACAAGAGCACAGTCCCATTCCTTTATTTTCTGACATTCAAGGGGCCACCAAACTATGACTCCTTGATCATGGCTTGTAGGTTTACTATATAATCATGATCAAAATCACATTTTACCTTAGTCACATTTCACATATTCATATCATGAAGAGATTAAAGAACGTGAACAGAGCAATATGTTTTATTTCCAATATGTTGGGACAGGTGAATGAGGCCTCTTCTGGAAATGCCATAAGATATGTGCTGTATATGCATGGGGACACTCTGCCAGGACCCTTTCATTTCATCATTTTCATCAGTTACATGTGTGGGCCTTTTATTTACATGGGTATGGTTGCAAAAAAATATAGTATATCACAATGCAGCAGTTCCGAATAAATATATTTCTTGTAAAAGTATTTTAGACATTATCATTAATGCTTCTACTTTTAGGGTATAGATAAATGGAGTTAAATGCCTAAAAAATGTGCAAACAGCTAAAACAATATATAAAATACAGCATCCTTTAATTAGTATCCAATATTTCAAAATACCTGAAGTTTAGGTAGGAAAAAAGGCTACATAGATAACTAGCAGAACCATATTCAGTCATAAGTGATAGTGCTCTATAAACATACAATTGTATATGCATACACATATGTAATATGCATACACACATGAGGGCATTCACAAATCTTCTGGAAAATCAAATTAAAAAATAAGGGGATTTTAGAAACTTTTGAAGATATATATGTATATATACATGTATATATATACACATATATTTACATATATAGCCAAATCAAATTCACTGCCATTGAGACACTATATTATATGCATAGTGAAAATGCCAGTCACAGGCTCTGATTTATTGGGGAATTAATAATAAAAATGCTCTCCCTATGCATGTATTAATTGAGCCAAATTAAAAACTATATTCTAATAATGCTCACCTTCTTGACACAATCACTGAAGACAAAATGGGTGCCCAAGCAAATGTGGTGAAGAAAGCTGATGGCGCCTGATTATCCAAAGATGAAACACACAACTTTCCTCTAGCTCTTGGGTGCTTCCTTCACCCCATTATCATGACCTCAATTCTACCTTACTAGTTGGATTAGACCAGAGCAAGCACACTGCTACAGATAAGAGCCCGCAACATGGGGAATCCAGGATAGATAAACCCCTCAGGGACAAGAAGAGTGGAGATACCAGGATTAGGGGAGGGTGGGGGGGAGAAAGGAGAAATCGACCACAAAGATCAATAGAACCCCCTCCCAGGAGGAAGAATAACAGAAAAGTGGGTGAGGGGTCACAGAGGATGATGTAAGATGAAAAACTAATCTATAACTTATCAGGAGTTCATGAGAGAGGGCCGACGGGGGAAGGAAGGGGCAGAAATGGGTAGCTGATATCAGGGGCTCAAGTGGGAAGAGAATGCTTTGAAAATGATGATGGCGGCATATGTGCAAATGTGCTCGACACACTGGAGGAATGTATGGATTGTGAT
>NW_022111336.1:661175-665921 GCF_000313985.2 Echinops telfairi | reverse complement strand
ACACACACACAAAAAAAAGCTCACAGTTTGTTTCACTATCTCTGTATTCTTCAAACAAAATTTCAATCATGTTCAGTGTTTGATGTAGACATGTTTCATGTTGGGAACATTTAATCTTTTAGTTACAAAGATCTTAATATTTTTGAGCAAGTGAAAATAAATTAAAATTCAAAAAGTTCCAGAAACTTCTACTTTATCACTAACTTCATAAAAATAATCCCCACAATTGTTTGATTAGCTTTATAGGTGGAGCTTTTCTAGTCATTTCCCAAGGACCAGTTTTCCAAATTTCATAGGAATTTAGAGGTCACCTTTTCTAATATCCAATCCGATTTATTAGATGTGGTCTGTGAGGCCTTTATTATCATATGATTTGTCCATTTAGTGCTTAAAAATATCTGAGAGGAAAAACCCACTTTGGTCAAAATTGTCTGTTTTCAGAAACGTAACTGTCAAATACATGTAAATCTTAAATGAACAAAAACAGGTAATTTTGAAAGCGTTGCCATCATTATTTCTAATTCTTCCCTGTGGGACTACATATTGCCACTGTTATCTTGGGCCTCCAAGTCATTGATGATTCCTTTAAATTATGAACGTTTTGCTTCATGATTCCTTTAAATTATGAATGTTTTGCTACAAACATCTCTTACTGATGCTATGTGGCCTAGACTCCACTGTTCTTGCTTATGCTCAACTATTAATTTAGACAAGAAAATAGAGAACCATACATATTAAATATACATTATAGTATATACATAAACCATACAAAATTGTATAGTATATGTTGTAGATGTATAAGACTGAGCTCATGATTAAGGATTATTTCTGAGATATTTAAATGCACTTCAATGACATCTTATTGGAGTATTGTCAGCACTTTCTTGGTTCAAACTGCTAATACAGCTATTGTTTATGAAAAAAAAGATTTCTAACAGAATGTTATCATTTTAAGTGTACAATATATATTAATACACGTGTAGATACTTTATAACAAATAATATATTGATATTTCATTTATTATCAAGTTAAAAAGAAAATGTCTGAAAAATTAAACATAATTTAGATGGTTATGTCCCCCCCTAGAAAAATCTTCAGAAATACTGGTCCAGACCAATGCAACATTTCTAGTAGAGAGCAGCACCCTACTTCCTGTGGCAATTCCTTATGGTTTTGGACACACTAGACTTCATTTCACCACAAGAAACACTCTTCCGTACTCCTATTTTCCCCATCTTCTAGTCCTCATTGTATTCAGAGTTTTTAGAAGCACAGACCACAACCATCCCCTGCCACCCACCACACCCCCCCATTTTCTATCTAAATTTCAGTAACATTTTACAGACTCCAGTATTTCTTCTCTGGGACCACCAAGAACAGAAGTCAGTAGTACTTTTACCTAATCAAGTGTAGACAAGATGTGCAGTAACGGTGATGGAGTGGTTCCTTTCTGCAACACAAAGCTTTATAAGGCATGGTATTTCCATTTAAGGAACTTACAGTCTATTAGAGATAACAGAGATTCTTCAGACATAATGTAATCACACTCTTAAACATGGAGAGACCATGTGATACGTACCAGAAAAGCTTGACTGGCACCAAACTAAATATTGCGGTTACTTCTATGGAAGCACATTTTTACACATTTCCATCAATAATGGGAAACACTGTGATCGTTTTTAAAGCAGATAGCTTAAGTGTCTTAACTTATGTCTATACCTTCTAAAATTATACTGATGCTGAAATACAAACTTGCTTGTTCAGAGCAGAGCATATTTCTTTTCTACAGGCAATCCGATGTAGGCCATTTGAGAGTGAGTTAGATTAGATGGAAAACCCATCTATATAGTACCGGACGATAATGTCTGGAGGTTCAAACTGTCTCCTACTATCAAATCAACAGTTCCCTTGAATCATCCTATGTGGATATTTGTAACAAAAGAGACAAGTAAGCAACAAAGCACAGTACTTGATTGTAATCTGTGAAATTGCCGAGCATTTCTTCGAGTTTTGCATAATGCCTGAAACCAATAGAAATATTTTTTGAGTAAAGAGAAAATAGCTGTTATTGATTTCCAAGACTATCATACTTTTTAAAGCTGTTCACTGCACTAATGTGGCATTTCCCCACTAGAATAAGGACCCAAATATTTTCCTATATAAAGTTTTTAAAAGTATAAATATTTTAAGCTCACCTAAGTGAGCACCATAAATAATGTTGCAACAATAATATAAAGAAAAAGAGAGTGGCTTATCTTTTCGTGAGGGTAGTGGGGGCTCAATTTAAGTCTCCATTCATAAGTTAAGGCATTTGTGAAAACCACACAGAACTAAAAAATCTCTGGTACACTGAATGACCATGTCATGATGATTATCATCACCAGCTCATCCTCGTGTATCCAAGAAACAATGGGTTGACTTCATCTAATATTGAGTTGATATTTATCAGCTCCTCCAAATGGCAGAGCCAGCGCAAAAGGCTGGCATGCCACACAATCAGATGTGACTGGCTGAGCCTTAGCGCTGTCTTGGCTGCAATTTTCTATTTCCCCAAGCAAGTTCTAATACAATCAACAGGTAAGTTCTTTCTTTAGAGATTTCTAAAATACTTGAGCCAAACATATCTCATTTGTCTTGAATGACACATAAGGACATCTTCTAAAACATCTAGAAAGAAAACTATCTTTTTGATATTGCAAGATGACGACAGTTTTATGTGAGATGAAGAATGTATTCCAAACTTTTCATAAGAAAGAAAGGAGGGGGAAAGCACCAAAGACAAAGACAACAGCAGAAAACAACAAAACCCCTTTTAGAAACAGACAGTTATGGAAACATCACTTTTATTTACACTGGGTAAGTGAAATCAATTCAAAAGAGTTTGGAGATCCTATGGTGAAATAAAACTCAATATTTTCACTCTCTTAAATATACGTCTTCTTTGCTCATGATAATTTACTGTTGCTTATTTTACCCTTAGGAGGGCAGTACCTTGAGAGCACATGAAATGAGCATTCTAACTGGCTTTCCTATTTTCTGCAGAGCTTTGAAGAAGGTAATGAGAGGAATTTATATGAATGTGATTTTCTTTGCATTTGGTGAACATATTTATCCTTTTTTGTTATTTCTGTATCCACATATTAAATATAAAAGGATTCTCTTTTAAAGTGACAACTGACCATCCATAGTCCATGTAAACTGCACAGCTGCAGCTGTTTTGGATTGGAAAACCAAAGTAAAAATGCACTAAATATTAGTCAAAGATCAATTATGATGGATCAATTAATCAGTGGATTTCTGAATACCGGGCTGCTAACCAAACAGTGACTGGATCAAACCCACTCAGTGGCTCCACTGGTGTGTATGTGTGTGTTGGGGGAGGGCTGGTTATACACTACTGTAAATATTTTTGTTATTGTTAAGTGTCATTTAGTTGGTTCCAACTCATAATAACACTATTTAAGACAAAAAGAATTATTGCCAAATCCCATTTCACCATCCCTCTAATATTTGAGTCCATTGTTTCTGCCACTGTGCCAATCCAATCAAGAAAGATGTCATTGGCAAGGGATTATCTTTCCTGATAATATGCCCAAAGTATGTGAGACAAATTCTTGCTATCTTCACTTATAAGGAGCATTCTGGTTGTGCTTCCCCAAGACAGATTGGTTTGTTCTCCTGGCAGTCCACGGTACTTTCAATATTCTTCACCAACACCATCATTCAAATGCATTGATTCTTTTCTGGTCTTCCTTATCCATTGGCCACGTTGTATAGGAGGTAAGTGAAAATACCATGGCTTGGGTCAGGAACACCATTGTCTTCAAAGGGACATCCTTGTTCTTCAACACTTCAGAGAGACCTTGTGTAGATTTGGTCACTCCTATATGCCCTTTGATTTCTTGAATATTGTTTCCATAGACCTTGATTGTGGATTCAAGTACTCCATGCTTTCAGCAAGCAATATTATGTTATCTGCATGTTGCAGGTTGTTAATAAGCCTTCCACCAATCTTGATTCATTTTTCTTCTTGATAGTCTGGATTTCAAAGTTATTTCTTCAGCATAAAGATTGAATAAATATGAGGAAAGGCTGTAACTCTGACGCACACCATCCTGGTTTTAAACCATGAAGTATTCACTTGATCTGTTTGAATGACTGCTGTTGGCCTATATGCAAGGGCTGCATGAGCAGAATGACATGTTCTGGTATTCCCATGTTTTCAATGTTCTTCATAGCCTCTGGGGGAGTTCTAACATCAAATTTGACCACTATGGGTCAGAATATTCCAGACAACAGCTAACAACAACATACATGTGACACAGTGCAGAAGACAACTATATTAATCTTTGAATATGAAAAATTTGCTGGAATCCAAGACACTATGTTGGTAACATTCAAGTAACTCCTAAAAGTATTGCTATGTGTTATGATGCCACACATAAGATCTCTCCCAATTTTAGAGATGTTACAATGGGTAGGGAGGCTAATTGTATTTTAGTATCCATAAAATTCAGAAAGAACCTGGGGTGTGGCACCCACTGCCATTGTATTAATGCACACACATAGCAACCCTATACAAGGTCCCCAGGTTACAAATATTTACAGGCACGGATAATCTTGATATTCTGACTTTTGGTTAGCAGTTCAATGTTTACCCAATATAAGAATCTTTATTTTTAAATCTCATATCCTGAACTTCAAGGACCTTTGCAGGCATTGAAGGGTTATGGGGATGAAAAGAGC